>NC_089821.1:6052500-6159517 GCF_035046505.1 Tiliqua scincoides | reverse complement strand
TCACCTTCATGAATGGTGGTTTCCTAAACTGTGTAATATCTTTAAGTTGACTTTTTTTCTTTCTTTTAAAGTCCTAGCTGCCAGACAGGCAGGTGGTCTTGTTCAATCCATAAGTTTTGCTTGTAGTCCAAATTGACCTTCAGATGCCCCCTCACCTCCATTAGAACAAACAAACAAACAAAAGATCCTGGTCCTTGGTAAATGGAATCCACTTGAAAGTTGTGAACTCGTGTAGTGTTCATCCTCGAACTGAGTGTGGAGGAGTTTTGAGCAGTAGTTTACCCGACCTACTCCACCATTACTATAATTCTTACGAGGACTAGAATATCACGGCTCCCCCCCCCTTCAAATCCTCCTGGATCTTCTCGCTCCCAAACGGGTGTGTGTCTCTTGTGCGTTTCTGCAGAGCCTGCCAGACAGGTCTTGGGTCTGGAAGGTCCCCTTTTGGGGTTTGGGGTGCCTTACCAGGCAGGTCTTGGGTGCGGAGGGTCCCCTTCCTGGGTCTGGGTGCCTTTTCTCCAGCGGCGAAGGGAACTGCGGCTGGGGGGGCGGCCAGGCTCAATCCAGCCTCCTCCGGAAGGCTCATTCACTTCAATGGGCAGGGAGGGGGCTTCCCCAGCAAGGCTCGGCGGTGGCTTCGTGCCCTGGACCTGCGCGTCGGGCGGCGGCGGAGCTGCGGGTTCGCGAGAGGTGAAGATCAGGGGAGGCTTCTCGGACTGGCTGAGGCTCCTTGGGCTGGAGCTGGGTGAGCTGCCCAGAGGGCGGAGTTCCTGCCATTCCCGACCTCCGCGGAGATCCTGCCCTCGCCTTCACCGCAGACAGATGGGACCCTCCAGGATGGAGACCCGCAGGAAGATCTCAGCGAGCTGTCCTGGCACCAGGGTAGGTGAACTTCAGGTCGACCACCACTTCTCCCCACTGAGAAATAAGATATATATGGGGCGGGAGGTCTCGTCTAGATGCTTTATTGCTCACCCACCCAGTGACTAGCCTTCCCTGCAGGATGCTTGCGAGCTAAAGGTTGGGACACCTGCTCCATCTCTAGTCTGGACTCAATGGGCCCACAACGGGGGCGCCTTTCTACTCCCCCCCCATTGCTGTTGTTTTAATTTTCCAAAATATTGACTGCCTTTATTCTGTTCTTCTCCCCCCCCCCTCTTTTTTAATAAGACCCCATTAAAGCTTCTCTGTTTTCTCCCTTGACTCAGCCATTGCCAGAAGCCTCCAGGCGTCGAGTGGCCGCCATCGCCCCCAGGACGCAGATCTCTTTTGCGTTCTTCTGGAGGGAAGAACGACCTGCAGCCGTGGGGGGAGAAGGCCCCAGGAATTCGACCCCCCAAGCTGGTGAGTGGACGCGGAACCTCCCCGCCTCCTGCTGTCCAGAGCTGCTCCCCCCTCCGCTCCTCGCCCCGCCGCCCTCCAGGCTTTCGGAAACCCAACTCGGAGGTCGGCTCTGAAAAGTCCCCCTGGCTTTTGGCCTTCAGTCCGGTGTCACATCCCTGGCTCAGACGTGGGCCTCGGAAACCCAGACCTTTGGAGGTCCACCGACTGCAGCTGCAGAGGTGCTGCTTCTCCAGTTAGAAAGAGTGGCTCGTCCCCTATATTATTATTATTATTATTATTATTATTATTATTATTATTATTATTATTATTATTATTATTATGTTGCAGGTGGAAAGGATATAGATATATAGGTTAGAAAGGATATATATATATATATATATATATATATATATATATATATATATATATAATATTATATACAATAAATTATATTATAATATATATAACATGCCAATAAAGGTAAAATGAAATTTAAAAACAAACAAACATGTATAATGTGTGTGTGCATGTATGTATATAATATACACACATACATCATTGTCTTGCATAAGCCTCATGAAAAATAACATTTATCTATATAAATGTTATTTTTCATGAGGCTTGTGCAAGACAGGGTGTGTGTATATATATATATGTCCTTTCTAACCTATACATATAGGTTAGTATACGAACCTTTATTAATTTATTCATTTATTCATTTATAATCTATCTATATAACATTTATTTATTTATTTATTTATTTATCCCCCTCCCCTTTGGAGCCAGACTGACAGCCCAATCCTATGCAAGTCTACTCAGAAGTAAGTCCCATTAGAGTCAATGGCACCTACACCCATGAAAGTGTGGATAGGATTGGGCTGCTACACTTCTGCTTTGCACCCACTGCCTGGAGTGGCTACCAAGGGGAGGGGCCGCTTGCACACTGTGGTGAGGCTCTCTGCAAAACTTAGTGCTTTGCACCCCCTCCAGCTACACCACTGGCAAGACCTCTTCCACTGTTGACTCTACCCAGGGTCTGGAGGGAGCACGCTTCCATTGTGGAAAGGCAAAGCACTTTCCAAGGTCTCCCTTATTCACTTTCAGACAAAAGCCCAAATTGCCAGTTATTCCCCCCAAAAAGGATTTTTATTTCTCGGATATTGCATTAAGAGGAGAAGGAGCAGGCCTCAGATTTCAGGCCGCCTTCTTCACACAAAGAAGGCTGAACCCTCTTTACATCTCCAGCTTCAACTTAAGGACAAACCTCTCCTTGAAAGACCCATTGATTTTGTGAGGCAGTGGGTGGGGGTCAAGAAGTGTCCAATTCCTTAGTAAGATTGTGGTCCATATTTTTCTTGGAGGAAAGCCCTGTGATTACTGCAGTGGATGGTACGCTATTTACATACTAGGCCCACCGCTAAGTGAGACTTACTCCTGAATAGATGTGCTACAGGAAGACCCCAATCCTATGCATGTCTACTCAGAAGTAGCGTAGTCAGTGGGCCTAACTCCCTAAGATTTTTGGTGGGCCTAACTCCCTAATAATTGCAGCCTAAATTATTACTTAGAAGTAGGTTCTGTTTGGGAGTGGGTCTCAGGAATTCTTATTGAACACATTGGGACTTACTTCTGAGTAAATGTGCATAGGATTGTGCAGCACAGGTCGAGGGTGTTGTGGATTGTGAAAGGAATATGGTGAAATGAATATTGAGGTCCACCTAAGTTTCAGGTTCCCTTCCACTTGCTTTTTTTCTTTTTTCTTTCATAAGCAATAAGCCCAGGATAGGGACCTTTATTGTGATTTCTCTTCGTTCAGGTTTGCAAATGTTGGCTACAGATTTATCATTCCTCAGACTTAGGCCAGCGGACTAAAATTAAAGAATTTTTTTTTTTTTAAATACTTTTCATATGTTGAGAATGAGGGGGAAGGGAAGAGCAATGCATCCTGTGCCTCTGTCTGCAAATTATTCTTTTTTAATTCCCCTGTTCCTCTAATTTGTAATCTCAAGAAAATAATTAATTGCTAATACACCAATTTGAGTTACCCAAACGCGGGGAGGATAAAACACCTGCTGAATGCAATCAGAGTCCGCAGTAATGAAGTACTGAGAGATTTTATTTTCCCTGGCAGGAGTTGGGAAGAAGGTGAAGCAGGGAGGTGCAGTGGGTGCGGAGGCAGATGAGGCAGAGCCTCCCCACCGGAGTCCACCTTGGGAGACATACAAGTACAAATGTGTGGGTTGTGAGTTCTTGCGTGCCTCACATGGTGGTGGAGCTTTTTGAAGGACTCCAGTGGGGAGGCTCTGCCTCACCTGCCTCATCTCACATGGCCGTGGTGCCTCAGGTGGGGAGGCTCTGCCTCACCTGCCTCTCCACCCACCACACGCCCCTGGGGTAAAGTTGTTGTTGTTGTCTCTTTCCTAAGGCAATTTGTGTACAATGAAATTAATAGCAGAGAGACAGTGGAACTGCTGGTGACCGTTTCTTGTGGGGGGGGGGGAATCTGCCCCTAGGAGAAATAGATTCGTTTTAAATTTAAGATGAGACTCTTGGAGGCTTTTCCAGAAAAAAAAGAGAGATGTGACACTCTAGTTTGGATTCATCCCTCTTTTGGGATATAACCTTGACCACCACCGCGTCCATCTCTTTACTCCACGACGACTCATGGCAGGGTCCTCTGCAGCTGGCTGCCAGAGATGGTCTGTAGGTGTGGGGAGAGGTGAGAGGTCGGTGGTCTTGAGGAACGCGCGGAATGTCGCCGTGAGAATGGAGGTTTGTGATGGGTGTGCGTGTGAGAGTCGGATGAAGGGGTGCGCTTCTTCAAACGGCAAGGCGGGGGCGCTGTTGTCAAGCGCAAGAAATCGAGAAGGTCGTTTTTCTGGACTCTGGACTCTCAGGCGCGCTAGAAAGTTGACCGACTGGCACATATTTGTGTGCGTGTTTGCAAGCTCTCGGTGATTCTTTTGGTTTTCTGAAAGAAAAAAAGGAAAAAAAGCTACAGATATTTCAAAAGTCTCTCCTGCTATACCAGCCACAGAACACCTAAATCAAGCCCTTTGCACCCTGCCCCAAACCGCAATATACCCACCGCACACAAACCAGTGTGTCTTAACATCCCCAGTTAAGAATGGGGAACTGCAGGGTGCTCCGGGGTTCAAACTCTTTGGCCCCACGTTCAAGCCGGATACTGAAGCTGCGGCAGTGGCGTAGCTAGAGGGGGTGCAAAGCACAAAGTTTTGCAGGGAGCCTCACCGCAGCGTGCAAACAGCCCTGCCTTCCACCCTTCGGAGGCGTTTCGCTCCCACTGCTGGGAATGGCTCCGGAGGTGAGGGGCCGCTTGCATGTTGCTCTGGGGTTCCCTGCAAAACTTTGTGCTTTGCACCCCCTCTGGCTACGCCACTGAGTTGCGGAAGAGTGCACATTTCTGGTTAGGCTTTGGAAGTTGCTATTATTATTATTATTATTATTATTATTATTATTATTATTATTATTATTATTATTATTATTATTATTACCACCTCCATTTCGACTTCACAGTGGCATGTGGATAATCTTTGGGGCCTTGGCGCCCTCCCCCCAGAAAAGGGGATCTAAAGGTTTGTGTTGTGTTTCTATGGCAACCACGTGAGAACAGGTTACACAAACCCAAACACCCCTCACTTTCTGAGCCCCTCACAGGCCTGAGCTTTAGTAATAATCTAAGGCAAACAAGAGCGACCAAGGAGCATCTAGTGGGAGGCGGGGAGACCCCCCAAATTGCTGTGATTTAAAACAGGATCCCCTCCAAAGTGGAAACATTCGTTCTCACTTTTTAGTTTAGTCTGCTTTCTACCACCCAGGTCAGAAGGCATCTCTTTGCTAAATGATTGCCGGGATATTTGTTTGTTTATTTATTCCTACTGAAAATGTCTGGATGCCTTAAAATAATGCATTTTATTGTCTCGGCCTTAAATGACTTTGGGCACAATCGTAACCAGGTCTGCTCAGAAGTAAGTCCTATTTTGCTCAATGGTGCTTTCTCTCAGGAAAGTGCAGTTAGGATTGCAGCCTTTGTTTTATAGCGCCTGTTGATTTGGTTGGCCCTATAGTTTAAGGTGACAGCCCTTCGTCTTCAATATATTTACTTGTAAGAGAAGCCCATGGAAACTAACTGGCTTTACTTCCAAGTAATAGGCGGTGTGTGCAAGAATAAACCTCACGTCTTCTAGATTCCGCAGTAAACGACCAGCTATGCGCTTAAATCTTATAGTTGCCCTATATGACATTATATGATCCTTTTTGCACTGTCTCCTGAAAGGCTCTGCATAGAATCAAACATTTCTCAGCTGAGCGAAGTTGACTTTTTCAAATTTGTCAGGCGTGGAGAGAGAAGGAGCTGGGGGGACAGGGCAACAGGGGAGCAATTTTCTCTTTGTCAACATTTTGGTGCTTCCAAGTTCTTCCTGCAATTGGGGATAGGGGTCTCGTCCATTCATTCCCTCCCAGTTTGCAAGCATCAGAGATTTTTGGAAGGTTGTTTCTCCCCCATCTTTTCAAACCTACACTACATCAGGCCATCAGGAGAGTCCGTTTGTAGGTTTGCTTTCACTTCTAAAGGTGGTTTTGCAGGAAAAAAAAATCAGGGTAAATGCTTGATTTGATTAGATAGTAGACAACAAGTGTGAGAGACAACATGGGGGAGCAGCTAGCAAATTCTGCTGAAAGGCAATCGCAAAACAAGCAGGTTTTTTTTACTAAGAAAAAAAGAGTTCCTATTAGTTTGTATTGTTGGGATTTTTTTAATTGCAGCTATTCGTTTAAAAAAAGGAAAAAATAGAGACTTGCATTCTCCCAGCTTTTGTTTGTGTGTGTGTGTGTGTGTGTGTGTCTGTGTGTGATAGAATGGCCTCTAAAAATCACAAGGAACCTGAATATACTTTTAGGAAGAAAATAAAAATCGGAGAGGACTTTATGATCACCATCTTTTTTCAGTTGAAATTGGAATAATCAGGATCATGTCTGGATTTTGTACAATTTTTTTTTTTTAAACCGGGAAGGAGATTTGAAAATCCACGTGTATGTCCCACCTCAGGTTTAGTTTCTTAGAAGGAAGGAAGGAAGGAAGGAAGGAAGGACTATTGTTTCAATTTCCACTAATTTCTATTGCCAGAATTTATTTATCCCCGTATTTTTTTGTTTGTTTGTTTTAAGTTTTGGAATTTATCCCTGGCTCTTAGTATTGTTTGTTTTAGGCTGGTAATGTTTTTGTTTGCATGTGGAAGAAAATATGTCCTTCCTTCCTTCCTTCCTTCCTTCCTTCCTTCCTTCCTTCCTTCCTTCCTTCCTTCCATCCATCCTATTTTGTTTTTATTTTGTATTTTTGCATCCAGGTGAAAAAGAAAGCATTTTAATCCCCCTCCCCCTTTTTCCTCCTGATTACAATGCCTAAAGTTCAAGTCCTGATCATTACCTATAGATAATTGAGAGTGTAGGTTGGAAGGGTAAAATCGATGGCGTCCCCATCAATGGAACAAGGGCTGGCTGCCTTCCTATCGATTGGTGTGTTTATTTGCACCCAGTTTTAAGTATTTATGTACAGATTTCGGCGTCTTTTGTCTTGAGATTATCCTGGTTGGTGAAAGAAAGAGCGGATGTGGAGAAACACTCTCGGCAGAGAGCCCTGCTTAGCAGCACACCTGATTGTGGGTTGTACAGAAAACCACTGACTCACACATGCTCGCCTTTGGAAAGATTAGGGAGCTGTTGAACCCCAGTGCACGTGTCTTCACCTTTTTTATGTAAGGTCCCAGGGTAAAGGCTTCCAAACTTTGTCCCCCAAAATATTTAGGAAAAAATCAGAAATCAGAATGAAAGGGTGTCTGAGGGTTTTCTGGTAAATAATAATCCCAGAAAGAGGAAAACCTGAATGCCAACCCACTGCTTTGGTTTGAAACCAAAGGAACCAGCTTGGTCCTGCGAAATCTGGACAGGGAAAATGTTCAAATCTAGATAGGGCTGCGAACCTGATTTCAAGTTTCTTCCTAGTATCCCCTCAAATGTCCTGAATTTTATTTTGTTTTATTTTAATTTATTGAAGCTTCCTTCACCAGTGTTTTTTGTTTTTTTTTCTCCCAGGAATCCACAAATCTTTTATTTGTGTCCACTTGTTTTTGTTTTTTTTTAAAGGCATTTATTTCCAAGCCAAAGTGCCCCATGGTCTTGGTTCAGCCACAGCGTCCTTCCCTTTTAAATTTTGCTGTTGAAATACATTTCCATGAACATGGAATCGAGATTTCGACCTGGCCTCCTCAATATTGGGCAGTCCAGACTTATTCAGGTTGACTCAGGAGTAAGTTCCCTTGAGTTCAAAGAGGCTCCTTCCCATACGAGTGTAGCCAGGACGAGAGCTTTTCAAATCCGTATACAGTACGAGTTTCAAATCTATATACTATATACATACATTGTTATCAATTTACAGCATATGGGGGAGAGAACAATTATGAGATTTCAGGATCAATGTTGCTTCATTCAATAAGGATCAATATTCGCCTGCATATTGGGGTGGGTTTTTTCTTGAGGGGGGGGGCGGAGAGCGGAGAGAGAAGAGATTTTCTTAGCATTTCTGAGTGTTATTGTACAATATCATGGTGAATAACGTTACAATTATACAATATTTGCAATGGTATTGTACAATAACAATGGTATGAAAATCTCTCTCCACTCTTCGCCCCCCCCCCCCGCCAAAAACCCACCCCAATATACAGGCGACTGATCCTTAAAGAATGAAGCAACAATGTACAATGTACAATAACACTGTAAATAATATTGCACAATATTGTAGGCAGGTGGTTTATTTATTTATTTATTTATTTATTTATTTATTTATTTATTTATTTGAGCAATCTTAGATATTTTCCCAGACCAGCAGAAGGCATTTCAAGGAGATTTGCTATATACATGGCCTTACATAACAGTCTCACAGCCTTATTAGGGGGGAAAAATGGTGGAAGACGGAGCCACTCCGTGTGATCGCTTCTAGTTCTGCCTGAAGGTCAAAATTTATCTCTAAAGGATGTCCGGTTGTATGGGAGCGACAGCTCAAGCCTAGGTATGTCTACTCAGAAGTAAGTCCCATTGAGTTCAATGAGACTTTCTCCCAGGAAAGTGTGTATAGGATTGCAGCCTCACAGCCCAATCCTAGGCATGTCTACTCTGAAGTAAGTCCCATTAGAATCAATGGGGCTTGCTCCCAGGAAAGTGTGGACAGGATTGGGCTGTCAGTGGGACACGATTCCCAGAAATCCAAAGTTTAAGCACCGGGGAATGAATTCCAATAAGATAAATGATACTTTCTTCTGAGTAAATCTGTCCAGGCTGGAGTCGTAAACCTACTGGAGACCAGGAAAACAGGTATCTAGTAGTTTCCCATTAGTTTCACCCTATCTTGAGATTCTCCTGCGCTGATAATCAAGGTGACTTTTTCGGTTGTTCAGAGTGAAGCTGTGATCTTTCTCAGAAGTAAGTGCACCTGCGTGGTGGCTTTATGGGGTGGAAAATCAAGGTGACTTTTTTTTGTCAGGGTGAAGCTGTGATCTCTCCCACACGCTTTCTGGGAAGCAAGTCCACCTGAGATCCTTGCCACTTCTTTCCTGCGTGATTGGAGTCGTGATGGAGGTCTGATTAATATTCGTATTAATCATATCATCATCATCATCACCATCATCATCCTCATCAGGGACCTCAGTTCCTCTGCGACCTGTCGGAGAGGGGGGATACCAGCGCATGAAGGGTTGGGTCTGAGAAGGGTCCGGGCTTGGATCCGATCGCACCAAGTCTTTCCCGTGAATAGACTCGAAAACACTCGACAGGTCGTGAATAATCGTTTTAATGAGTGTGTAAAGCGGCGGCGGGGTGCACGGAGCTGTCGGGTTAAACAAACAACTTGTTCCCTGACGGAATCCAATTGTCAGAGTGCAAAGTGGTGTCAGTCCAATTTCCCTGCTCGCCAGAAAAACCACAGATCTAACTCGCAGGAGTCCAATTTTCCCCATTAAAGAAAAATAACAATATTTTCCGAGCGTAATTGTGATCTTCTTGAACGTTGGGGGGGGGGGGGAAGCCTAAAGGAGACATCATTTGCAAGCCAAACAGGTATCTTTGGTGTCACTTGTGTTCAGCTTTGGGAAGGGTGTGGGGAGAGAGCAAATCTTGGAAGCAGTGGCGTAGCTAGGTGGGTGCACAGCACTAAGTTTTGCAGGGACCCTTACGTGGAAGAGGCCCCTCTCCTTCGGAGCCAGCCATACACCTTCATTTTGCTCCGTGGTGAGGCTCCCTGCAAAACGTAGCGCTTTGCACCCCCCTCTAGCTACGCCACCGCTTGGAAGAAATTCCGCGAAACTGCCAACGTGTTGTAAAATTGTCCTTTCGGCGCCACTCCGTTCCAAGGGAAGTCGAAAATCCTCCGTACGTTTACTTGAGAGTAATGGGACTTACTTCGGAGGAAGCATAGGCGACGCTTGTTAAAATGCAGCAGAAATTATTTCCCAGAAAATGCTTTTCGAAACCAGGTTTTAGGTTTATTTGGTACACCCGAGACTTCAGCTTCTCTTTGCTTACTAGGAGGTGAAAATGGCCTTAAGATACTTTTTGCTTTCTTAAGTTAGGGAACTCTGGTGGTGTGGTGAAAGCGGGAGGGAATTCAGGCTACAATCCTATCCACACTTTCCTGGGAGTAAGCCCTATTGACTATAGTGGACCTTACTTGTGAGTAGACAGGCATAGGATTGGGCTCTCAGATATTTGGGTTTTATATGAGTTCTAAATGTTGTTCATGTATTTATTGTTTAAAAACCAGTAAATGGCTCATTCAAAAATTAGGAAATGTCCTTCCTTCCTTGAATTACTTATTACAAGGAATTACAAGGAAGGGTGTAAAGTACTTCTGCAGGGAGCTGCACCTTGGAAAAGTGTTGAAAGTTCTTTTGGAATCCGTGGAATTTACTTCTACGCTATATGCTATCCCCTCCTCCCAAATTTAAATGACGTCGTTTCACTTGGGGAAAGTGAAAGTTTTTACATATTGTAAAACTCAGGATCGTTGGCTCTCAGGAGAAGACTTTTTTATTAGTGATTATTAATAATCACTTTTTTATTAGTGCCGTGATTATCAGCATTTGTCAGATGTTGGCTTGTGTATACGTAAAGAATTCAATGGCAGTGAATAGGACGTAGCGAAGGTTCTCGAATGAAAGGACATGCCCTTTCCTGAAGAAGTGTGCTTGGGAACCGGGTGTTTCAAGAATGGGACGCAGCGGCGTAGCTAGAGGGGGTGCAAAGCACTAAGTTTTGCAGGGAGCCTCACCCCAGAGCGCAAGTGGCCCCAACACGCTCTTTTATGTGTCCAATGAGTGCACATCTTATTATGTAGACGTTGGCTTGTGATCACATGAGGCGTCGCGATTAGTGAAGAAGGTAGACTACATCCACCCCTCCCCCATTCCGCTCTCCCCCAAAAGGCATCCTACTTAAGGTTTAGGTTCTGGAAAGCAAAGTGGTTCAATATTGCAATATTATTAATAATAATAATAATAATAATAATAATAATAATAATAATAATAATAATAATAATAATAATAATAATAATAATAATAGCAAACCTAGCCTTAACTGGCCATCATTAATGACTCATTGAAGACCATTGGATCTGATAAGGTAAAGGATTCCCCTGCACAGTTGTATCTGACTCTAGGCCCAAGAATCTGGGAGCGAGCCCTATTGGATTGGATTTATATCCACATAAATATGAGCCTTGGATTTATATCCACAAATAGCAGGCCTGGGTTGTATGGCTGATTGAAAAGCAATGGACAGCAGTGTGGCGTAGACACAGCTGATCTTAGACAAAGGAGACCTGGGTGCAAATCCTGTTTAGGGATTCCCAATTAGTTGCAAATTACTGGAAGTTCTGGGGTCAGTCACCATCTGCCAGACTGAACTGGGATTAAGCAGTGGTGGAGAAGAAACCATGAACACCGCCTTCCATGCAGGAAAAGAGGGCTTCATATGTAAGGTCCCTGGGTGGGGCCTAACTAGTAATTAACACCAAGTCCAGCTAAAGAACGGGCAGCTGTGATATGTAAGATGATGATGATGATGATGATAATAATAATGGCGGCATTTTTAGAGACATTATACATAATGCCCTGATACCTAGTTGATACAAAGGACTCGGGCTGAGGCTTGTATCAATTGCTCAACACCAGTTTACAACTGTGTTTCATGACATTTGGATGATGACGACGACGATGATGATGATAGTAATGCAAAGGTATGGGACATTTAAATGAGACAAAATCATTTCTAGGGCAGTGAGCGTTGAAAATAGCCAGAGTTGTTTCCCAGTTCTCAAGGGGGCCGCTGCAGTGGCGTAGCTAGAAGCGGTGCCAAGCACTCAGGCTGCGATCCTAACCGCACTTTCCTGAGAGTAAGGCCCATTGAACAAAATAGGGCTTACTTCTGAGTAGATCTGGTGAGGATTGTGCCCTAAGTCTTGCCGGGAGCCTCACCGCAGTGCGCGTTCGCCTCCGTCTTGCTTCCCCCCCCCATGGCTCCGAAGGGAAGAGGGAAGGGCCCCTTGCACGCTGCGGTGAGGCTCCCCGCGAGACTTGCACCCCCTCTAGCTACGCTACTGGACCTTTGATTTAACCGGGAGCAGCTGCTGGCGTTGGGAGTTCAGGAAGGCAAAGCAGGCATCCAGACTTGCAAAACAGCCAAGCAAACCAAATCCCCCACCCCCCCCCGCAGCACTAGTAGCCTTTTCCACTGAGGATCCCCTGGATTTCCATGGAACCTGCCCCTGACCTCCTGGTAGGGCCGCCTAGATGCGCCAGATAGAATCTGGATTCCCCTCCCCCCCCTTTCCTTCGCCTCTATTTAAGGAAAGATAAGCCAGGGTGGGACCATGACGCTAATCCTTGCTTAGCTACCTTGTTACGTCATCGAGGGCTGTGTTTAGGATTGCTGTAAAATGCAGGGGGGGTGGGGCGGGCGGAGAAGCTGACAACGAATCTTTCCTCACCTTTAGGGACATCCACTCAAATTGAGTGTTGGGAGAGTTAGAACAGAAGAAAGAAAATATTTCTTTACTCAGCGTGTGGTTGGCCTGTGGAACTCATTGCCACAGGATGCGGTGATGGCATCTGGCCTAGATGCCTTTAAAAGAGGATTGGACAAGTTTCTGGAGGAAAAATTCATTATGGGGTACAAGTCATGATGTGCATGTGCAACCTCCTGATTTTAGAAATGGGCTATGTCAGAATGCCAGATGCAGGGGAGGGCACCAGGATGAGGTCTCTTGTTGTCTGGTGTGCCCCCTGGGGCATTTGGTGGGCCGCTGTGAGATACAGGAAGCTGGACTAGATGGGCCTATGGCCTGATCCAGTGGGGCTGTTCTTATGTTCTTATATTTTCTCCACCTGAAAAGTTTGACGTGGAGAAAAGGCAGAATGACATTCAGAGCCCCATCCTCTACATGTCTACTCAGAAGTATGTCCCACTGTAGTCAATGGGGTTTGCTCCCAGGTAAGTGTAGATAGGATGGCAGACTTGGAGCCCAATCCTATGCATGTTTACCCAGAAGTAACTCCCACTATAATCAATGGGACTTACTCCCAGGTAAGTGTGGATAGGTTTGCAGTCTGAGAGTGCAATCCTATGCATGTCTACTCAGAAGTAAGTCCCACTGTAGTCAATGGGGCTTGCTTCCTGGTAAGTGTGGATAGGATGGGAGCCTTGGGGCAGGACCTGACTGTCTCTGCAGCAATATTTCAAAAGGCATCTTGGAAGGAAGCCTTACTGGACTCGGTGGGCTTCCTTCTGAGTAAATATGCACAGGGTCTCGCTGTAAGGCCGTGATCCTATATACCTGGGCTTGGCAGCAAGTCTGGTTGAACTCAGTGGGGTCTACTTATGAGTAAATGAAACATGGGCTTTTAAGTGGCAAGTGCAGGTATGTATGTGAGTGTGTGTTTGGGGGAGGGGATTATGACAGAGCGCACTGAATTTGAGAATTTAATGGGGCCATCTTAAGATCTGCAGAACATGGAGTTGAGATGTTCTGATGAGGTTTAGCAGAGCAAGACTGTTAGATCCATAGGCCGAGTGGGGAAGAAGCTTTTTTGGCCGGAGTGTTCCCCCCCCCCCACAAAGGATCCTTACATCAGCATTTTGATTTTTGGTCTATGGGATAGATTTATTTATTTTATTGCTCATCATTGCTTAGGGTTGATCCAAATGTAATGTTACTAGCAGAGCCTTCCATCTGGAATAGTAAATATTTGTTTGTGCAGGACAGAAAGCAGAAGAGGCCCATTTGAAAGTGAATGAAAACACCAACCCCTTTTTCAGCTGCATTCAAACAGCTGAGTTCCTTTCGGAAACGTTGTACACCCTGCCTGCTTGAAGAAGTGAGGACTGACTGGAACGTTTGTTGAAAAGCCAGAGACAGCTCAGTAGTTTTGAGGCCCCTTACAACTGCAATAAATAAATAAATGAATAAATGAATAAATAAATACTCAGACAAGCAAAATCCAGCTTATCAAATGCAAAAAAATAAAATAAAATAAAGAAGTGTTAAAATTTTTTATATATTTTAAATAATAAATAATTGCTGGGTGGAGATATTTCAATGAACTCCCATCAATTTATTCTGTTTGGTGGGCAAGGAAAGGGATATTGTTTGGAAGCTCTTGTCTATGGGATTGGGAAAGGTATGAATCTAATTAAATGTACAGAGTTTTAAATTTCTTGGATCTGTGTTTTTGGTCTATACTATGACCAGTATATCATGTTTTTGGTCTATACTATGTCATAATGTATACAGTATTTTATTATTTTTTTAATGGCTCTTTACCACTTTCAGTTCTACATTATCGCATTCAGAATATTCTCCCAAACATTGTAATGATGTACACAGTACATGGTATATTTAAAATAAAAAAGAAGACATATATAAATACATATCTTGGTATAAGTACCAATGCCCTTCACCTCTTGTATATGTGAGTGTATGCACCATTGTGTAATGTGTGAAAGGGGAACTTTTCAGGTCCGACACCATTTCCCTAGGAGAGCCTTAAATTGGTCTGTAATGTAAATGTAAGCTCTATATGGATTTTACTCTCTCCTTCCTATCCTACACCAGCGACACTCTCTTTTCCTGTTCTGTGTTAACACAGCTCACTGTTCGATCCTATACATGTCTCCTCCCAAGATAGTGTGTTTAGGATTGCAGCCTCACAAGTGTAAGAAGTATGAATTGAGTTGAATAAGTTCAAAAGGTAGTTCCTTCTCATATGTAAACAGTTGCTCAAAGTATATGTGTAGAGATGTTTTCTTCCTATGAGTAAGATAGTAAGATGATGGCCGGATTCCAAAGGATCTCCTCTATGGAGAACTCATGCAAGGAAAGCGCCCTACAGGTAGACCACAGCTGCAATACAAGGACATCTGCAAGAGGGATCTGAAGGCCTTAGGGATGGACCTCAACAAGTGGGAAACCCTGGCCTCTGAGCGCCCGCTTGGAGGCAGGCTGTGCAGCATGGCCTTTCCCAGTTTGAAGAGACACTTGGCCAACAGTCTGAGGCTAAGAGGCAAAGAAGGAAGGCCCATAGCCAGGGAGACAGACCAGGGACAGACTGCACTTGCTCCTGGTGTGGAAGGGATTGTCACTCCCAAATCGGCCTCTTCAGCCACACTAGACGCTGTTCCAGAACCACCATTCAGAGCGCACTACCAGAGTCTCTCAAGACTGAAGGTTGCCTACTAAATTAAAAAAAAAAAGAATAAGATACTATTGCAGCCTCAGTCTTACTGAACACAATGGGCTTACTTCTGGGTAAGGTAAATAACACAAATTCCAAACACCTCTGTGAATGAGTTTCTAGATGGCACCAGCATTCATAAGTTTGTATGGCAAAGTGTGGTTAATATCAGGCAGTAGTAATCTAGTTTGACATTTCTCTTGGGTCGTTCAGATTTGAACTCAGAACTGCCTCCTCTGGCCACCCACCCAAAGTGAAACAAGTGACTGAGCCAAGTTAAAACAGATTCTTTATTTTGCTTGCTAAATATGGGTTTGGTGGCATAGTTAAAGGGGGTGATAAGCACTAAGTCTTGCAGGGGGCCTCACCTTGCTGTGCAAGGGGCACCTCCTCCTCCCCTTTGGTGCCATCCCAGGTGGGGAGAGCAAAACAGAGGCCTGGGGGGGAGGGGCCCCTTGCACACCATGTGGTGAGGCTCCTGCAAGACTTAGCGCTTTGCCCCCCTCTAGCTATGCCACTGGAGAAAGCACAACGAAGTTGACTCTCTCTCCCTTTTATTCATTTATTTAAGCATTTCTGTGCTGCCTTTCTCATGCCCCAGGTGGCTTTTAGACATGCTGAGAATGGAAGTGAGATTCCTCTTGCTGGGTTCTGATCTGTGTACCTTTTGCAGGTAACCAGGACCAAGGATGTGGAGCAGAGACTGACCAAGGAAGTGACTGGAGAGAGGAAGTGGGACAAAAGACAACATGGAACTGGGAGCAAAGCGGATGAAGCCTACAACCAAGTTGCTTTGTGTGTGTGTGTGTGGGGGGGGAGGATGTGGCACCAGCCTCATTAAACATCCACCATGGACATACATTTCCACTCTTCAGGCAAGGGGAGAGGAACCATCTGAGATAAATATCAAGAAACAAACACCTGTCTTGCACAGTCTTTGGGGATGGTTATTTTCTGCTCACATTGTTTTATGGCAACACCTGTGTGGGTTAGTGTGTATTGCCAATTTGTTGGGGGGGGGGGGAGGATTGTCTTGCAACACAGCTGCATGAGCAAAAGAAGGAATGTGGACAAGACAGCAAGACCTGGTCTGTCTTCAAAAAAGTATCAGAAATCCCAACATTTACCCTGTTGACCTCTGCTCTACAGCCCAGGAACTGCGTGGTATAGGGCATGACCCCGTTTTATCCACAGTACAGCCCTGCGAGGTAGGTTAGACCTATAGATGGTAACTGGCCAGGACAAGCCAGGCACTTGAACCCAAGTCTCTCTAAGGCTGGGGCTCTAACCCAGCCATTTTCAACCTTTTCCGTCTCACAGCGCACTCACAAGGTGCTCGAATTTTCAGTGCACATTATCAGTTTTTTTGCCAGTTGACAAGGCACACCATGGGCCTCCATCCCCCAATGGCCCTACTAGTATATGGCCCTCACCCGAACTTTTGTGGCACACCTGCAAATCATTCATGGCACACCAATATGTCGTGGCACACTGGTTGAAAATTGCTGCTCTAACCACTACACCATACTGGTTGGGGGGGGAACCCCATCTCAGACCAGGTTAGCAGGCTTCAGAAGTGACCACACATTTCACTGATCCTGCCCACCCTCCATGACCTGCCCCAGCCATCCACACACCAAAGCAAGACAACGTCTGAAGTGGTATAATCTACTACCTCAAGACTCTACCACGTCATTCTGCTGCATGTGAGACCCAGATTGGATCCATAAACAGGCATACTAAGGCCAGCTCCTTTATGCCCCCCCCTTAGGGTGGGAAAGAAAACCTAGTCTATGGACTGGTTGGGAACTGCAGGCTCAGAGCTCCAAGAAGGGGAGGGGGTGAGAGCGAGGCTGTCCTGGCCCTCTGTGGGCCAGACCAGTCCATCCAGTCTGAACTTCATTCACTGCTTGGATCAGGGGCTCAGGGTTCCCCCCCTTGCTTTTTCCGCTGGTCACGTGCACAACATAACCACCTCTTCAACCAGCCAGCCCTTCCCTTGCACAGCCTCTCCAGAAGGGGTGAATGGAGGACTGATATACTCAAAGTAGAACATCAGCCATTTACTTTCCCATAGGGAGTCAGAAAGAGAAAGGAGGGCCCTTCCCCCCCCCCTCAATTCCCAAGGGCACCATGCAGGGGGTGCAAAGAACTAAGTTTTTCAAGCTGCAGTGAGTCTGTGCTTTGCACCCCTTCTAGCTACGCCACTGCTCCTCCCACTTATCTACACAACAACCTGATCAAGTGGGCTAGGCGTGTTGATCTAAGGTGGCGCAGGAAGCTTGATGGCGCCAATCTTGAAGGGCAGCCAGGACACCTGCTCTCAGAATAGCCAGGGGAAGGCCTTGGTACTTTCAGACCCTTCCCTCCTCTACTGAAGTCTCTCTCCCCCCCCCCAGTTCTCCCATCCTGAGCTCCCCTCCCCCCATGGTCTGATTTAGAACCCAATCCTAGGCATGACTACTCTGAAGTAAGGCCCATTATAGTCAATGGGACTTACTCCCAGGAAAGTGTGAATAGGATTGCAGCCTTGAGCTGCTGGCTTCCTCTTCTAAGCCTAAAATCCTATACATCGGTTAGAGTAAGCCCCATGGAAAAGAGTGGGCTTTACCTCTGAGTAGCAATGGGCCGATTTGGCTATGATCCCTTGACATTTTCTCTAGGAAAGGGAATCCAGTCTCCAGGGCCTAGGAGACCCCCTGGTAAAGGGGGCAATTTGTACCCGGGCCCAGGGCAAAAAGGAGGGTGCCCAGAAATTTTCTGGGATCTGACATTTTCCTATCTACTCAGATATGGGGTGCTGGGGACACTACTGATGTCACATGGGTGGGTAGACCTGGGCTCCAAAGACTTTTCCAGCTGTCTCTCCCCTCCCCTCACCCTGCTTTACCCCTCCCTGCCTCTATTCTGGTCACCACCATCCCCTGCTCTGTTTCACCTCCCCCCCCTTTGCAAAGGGGCCCAAAAGAAATTTTGTACCCCCTGATAAACGTTCCCTGCCAGTCTCCAAAGGGAATCCAAAGCGTACTACTTGGAAGTAAGCCCCATGACTGAAATGGCGAGTTTCGTCTCGAAAATCAGCTTCGGATCGGAGTGCTCGTGAGAATGAAGGGATCGGACCACATGCTTTTACTCGGAAGGAAGTTCCATAGAAATTGTGGAGATGTCTTTTCAAGGTAAAAAGTGTTTAGGAGTGAGGTCTAGGCTCGGCTTACCTGGAAAGACTGGTTTCAGTGGGTTGGAGAGGCACTTCTGGGAAGAAGGTAGACCCACAGAGTGAGCCCCCCACTTTCAGTCCGACCCTCATCATGCGTGTAAATCACGTCGTCTGAATGTATATCAAGTCTTCTGACACGGATATCAAGTCGTCTGAATCCGTCATGCTAAAGAGTAAGTTTTATTGGAATTAAAAAAAAAAAATTCCTCTAATGTTGCAATCCTAGAGACACTTTCTTAGGAGTAAGCCCCATTGCACACAATGGGACTTAATTCTGAGTAGACATGCCTGAGCTTGCGGTGTAAGAGCCCCAGCCTAGGAAGAAGTAAGTCCCATTTTAGTCACTAGCGCTTACTCCCAGGTAAGTGTGGCTAGGATGGCAGCCTAAATGAACTTGGGTAGCGTCTCGCACTTTACCTTCGAGGTCAAGGGCAGGAAACAAACCGCGGGAAAGGAATCCGTGGTTGAATAGAAAGGACCCCAAGTTTTCCCGGTGACTCAGCGCAGTGGCGTAGCTAGAAGGGGGGCCAAGCACTAAGTTTTGCAGGGAGCCTCCCCGGGGCTTACAAGCGGCCCCTCCCCCTTCCGTTCAGAGCCATTCCAAGCAGGGGGAGTCAAAAGGGAGGCGAATGCCTGGCTCTGAAGGGGAGGGGCCCCTTGCACATGATAAGGCTCCCTGCAAAACTGGGTGCTTTGCCCCCTCCTTCGAGCTACGCCACTGCCTCAGTGGCTAGCCCCCAACCCACACATGCCACCGGCTCTCAGAGACCCTCACTGCCACGCGGGCGAGAGGTTCCCATTGCAATGATGTAGCCCTGAAAGAAAAGCAGCGCACCCCCTGCAGCCCTAGCAAAGAGCACTGATGAAGCTCAGGCCCAAGTGGCATAGCTAGAGGGGGTGCCAAGCTTTGCAGGGAGGCGTGCAAGGGGCCTCTGGGAGGGGAGCAAAACGGAAGCCGAGGTGAGGCTCCCTGCAAAACCTAGTGTTTTGCACCCCTTCTCCTTGTGCCACTGCCCGAGGGCTTCTCATTCACCAGGAAGGAAGGTCAGTCCTCTGGAAGTTGCGAGGCTGAGGCTGCAACCCGAGTAGGTAGTACTGAGCAGAATGGAATTACTTCTGAGTAAACTTGTCTAGGATTGTGCGTTGAGGCTGGTAGACACTGGTTGCATTCGTGTGGCCCTTCTGGGCAAGATTTCTCAACGAGTTCCACGGCATTTACTCCCGGGTAAACACGCCTGGGATTGCAGTCCGACTGAGTTAGTGGCTGAAGCAAGACGGGAACAAGGGGTTTCCCAGCTGATCTCGCTCAGAGTCCAACCATGTCCTTGCTGCATCCCAAGTGGGCCGTGTCAGCCTTTGCACATGCAGCTCTATGCGTGCATTGAGCTGGGAGGAAGCCCCATTCCACCTAATGGAGGTTACTTCTGGGTAAACATGGGGAAAAAAGCAGGCTGCCGATTCCTCTTCCCCTACATCTGAATGAATGACGCCCAGTGGCGTAGCTAGAGGGGGTGCAAAGTACTAAGTTTTGCAGGGAGCCTAATGGCAGAGTGCATAGAGCCATTTGGAGCCATTCCAGGCAGTGGAGGGGGGGGATGTGTACACTGGAATGCCTCTGAAAGGGAGGGGGAGGGGCCTCCCTGCAAAACTCAGTGCTTTGCACCCCCTCTAGATATGCCATTGGTATGCCCTTTGCACCTTCATCCTGAATAGATTTGCATGGAAGTAGCCCCGCCACCCCGCTTGTCCCAAGTCACCGGCTTAGGATCGAAGCTGTTGGCAATCATGTGGGAACAGGAGATCCCAAACATTACTGGAGTGTCACCTGTCACCTTTCCAACCCAAACTTCTCAAGGGGTCTTTTGCCCGGAGCCTAACACTTCCCCCCAGCAGCCCATGTAATGAGCCACTGGGTGACTTAAGCGGTTATTGGTTTGTTTTCTTGGAAAGTCAAGAATCCAAGCCCTCCTTTGGGTTTGGGAGGACAGACTGCCAGCCCTTGACTTTCTGGGTCTCTTTTTCCTTCTTGGAGAAAAGAGAAGACATCAAAGGAAGGATGTTGTGAGTCACAGGCTCTGGTCCAAACAAACAAGAGTCAGCCTGTTAATGGGAAGGAAACTGGAACGTGCCCCATGGACAGACAGCTCTGTTTGCCTGGCAATCCGGAATTAGTTGAGGGAGCCTGTGGAAATGAGAGATAAATGAAGCCCCACCAAAGAGGCACACATTTGCTCATTGGCCATTAACAGACCAGCTTCAATAATTGGCCATCAATAGGCTGGAGAGGGGCTGTTGGTTTGGGAGCAACAGCATAACTGGGGGGGGGCAGAGCACTAAGCTTTGTAGGGAGCCTTCCCTTGGCTTGCAGGGAGCCCCTTCCCTTTGGAGCCACTCTGGGTGGGGGGAGCAAACAGAGGCATTCCTCCCTGCAGAACTTAGTGCTTTGCACCCCTCGAGCTACGCTACTGCTTGGGAGGGAGGACTCCAGGTTTTTGCTGCGATGTATGGATTTCAGAAGGGGGAAGGTCCCAGTCTACCTTCTGTTCACAAGACTCTCAGTTCCCCTAAGAGCACTGCTGGGCCAGAGGTGAAGGGTAAGGAATGAAACTGCTCACACCGAGCATGTTTGCACAAGCCGAACTTGCCTCCCCAAGAACACATGATAAGCCACTAACTTTTAAACCTGCTCAATTTCTCTGGGAGAGAATTAAGCAGAAATGAGGCTCCCCTGTTCACACGTTTCCTAAGTGCTCAGATGTGCCCCATGCAGATCTGGGAGTAGATTTGCCCCCTGTCCCAAATACTTGGGCAAGCCATGCACCTTGACTTGCAAATAAGGCTTCCTTCCAACCAAGCAGAACTTTAGCAATGGGAATCGGGCTCTACTGAAATCCAGGCTTTCCACCCAGGTGCCCCAGTGTCCAGCACAGAATTTCCTTGAAAGCCATGAGAGCGATACTCATATCACCTCTCAGAACACAGTCCCAGCAACCCTGAGTCCTCCATGTTCTTTTGATCTCCAGGTCACGAGTTTCGCTCTTTCAGTGAGATCAAAAAGAGCTTAATTCTGGCTGGATCAGAACTAGTTGTGTCCAGGCCTTTCTAAACCTTTCCCTTCTACAACAGAGGAAGCAGAGCCATTTACAAAATAAACATCCAACCATATGAACACTCAACATCATAATCAACAGCAGTAGCACCACAGATCAGGTGACCCATTATGGTCAGTTTTCAAGCTGACCACCCAATCCTGGTTGGCAACCTTCAATCTCAAGCACCCGGTATTCCCAGGCACCCGGTATTCCCAGGCACCGGGTCCCAGGCACCCGGTATAAACTACAGCACCCGTCCCAGGCGGGCTCCCATCCAAGTATTAACCAGGCCTGACTCTGCTTAGCTTCCAAGATCAGATGAGGTCAGGCATGTACAACGTAATCCTATGCAGATCTATTCAGAAGTAAATCCCACTGAGTACCAAGAAACTTACTTCCAAGTAAGTGTGTATGGAATTGCAGCCAATGTCCTCTTGACTTCTTCAGTCACTGAAATGGGAAGCAAATCCCATTGATTTTGGTCAAATGTCCTTCCTTCTGATTATGTAGAATCCTGCTTAACTGCTTTGTGCAGTGAGGACTACCCAGAAATTTCCCAATAGTGCAGAGGATACTTTTTTCCCACCATATGTGAGAGAATGAGGAACATCTTCTGAACCAATGAATGCTGCACACAGAGGTATATTATGTAAGAACAAGACATGTCCCACTCCCCTTTAGATGGTCGTTCCCCCATGTTGTTGGCATCCTTCAGTCTCGGAAGACTATGGTGTCATGCTCTGACTGGGGTTCTGGAATAGAGTGTCCTCTCCAGTGCGCGAAGCCTGGGTAAAGTAGATATGGAGGATAAACTGTTACCCATGCAGCAAATCCCCCCTCTCCACGTCGCTGAAATGGTCCAATGGAAAGGCAGAGGCCAATACGGTTGGCCTCCCATAGGTCGTTCCCCATATGCTAATGTAATCAGTGAAAATGTATACAAGTAATCGACTATGATGTCTTTAATCGGGTAATTAGAAACGTGACCTTCTAAATAAGTACTATATGTTCATAATCTAGTTCATAATCTAGTGTATTTATCTCACTAAGGCCTGTGGAACTCGTTTCATCAGCAGTCCTAACAGGTTTGCAGAACGAAGCACAAGTCAGCCCATTGAGAGTAATGGGGTTAGGCAAGCCTACATCTCATGAGGATGCCACTGGCATTCCACTGAAATGACTGGGATGTGATTCCAACCTGTGGGTTGAATTGAGAACCTACTCCGGTTTTAAAAGAGGGTAGATGGACCTTCTTGAGATTGAGACCTGGTTGGCAACCAATTCAAGCTAAATGCATCCACCATAAGTAAGTCCTCAGATTTATTCCCATTAAAGTTTGCATCACCCTATGCAGGAGGTCAGCGCATCACCCCTCTGATGGACCTCCACCCATGCAGTGGGAGGGGGGCAATGTCCTGGACAGTGGCATGCTTCTTTCTATAAGGCTTGCGAGTGGTGGCAAAGTCACCCTGTGTTAAGAGGGGAATTGTTATTGTTGTTGTTTTTAATGATCTTTCTTGAGAGTTTCCCTCTGGAACAAAAACTGGATTAAAAAAAAAAAATTCCCTGAAATTTGTCTCCTTTTTTTTGAAGTTTTTGACCCCAACACTTTGGGAAGGGTGGGTGAGTTGAGGAAGGAAGGAAGGAAGGAAGGAAGGAAGGAACCACCCACCCAGCGTGATGGCAAGGAGGTGGAAGGAAGAGGAGCACAAATGCACCAGAAGAGTTGAAAGCTCACTTTCAGGAAGGTCAAAATCCAGAGGGGCGAATCAAGTTGGCCGCAAACTTCCAGCCTTCAAGAGGAAAGAGGCAGGCAGGACCTGTGACTGGTCCTAACCACAGAAAGTAATTCAGCAGATGCTCTAATTTCCAGCGATGTCCCCCTTTTCAGTCTGGCTTCAAAACAAAGAAACAAACACGACAAGGACAACTGATTGATTACCAATAAAAAGGAGATTAATGACTTGTCAATTAATTCCTACATTTAAATCAGTGTATTACTCAAGCCTCAATAAATGTGCCTTTTTGAGACAGAGAAGGTGTATGATGGTGATGACTGATATTGTATATCCTTATTATTCTGGGTAGAACCAATTGCCCTTTGACTCTTCCACTCCCAGAACTATCTATCTTCACAGGTTTTCAGGCTCTGCTGGGACTGACATCTTCTCCCAATTTGTCTCCATAGCCCCTCTCCCCTAAAAAAAAATCAGGCTACCTCAGTGCAAGAGGTGCGACAATGAGGTCCTCTTCATCCGCTAACCTGGGGTCAACTGCCATTTTGGCTTCTCTCTCCCTCTAGAATTTTCTCACAGAGTGACCATGCTAACTGAATTTGCTTATGTTCTCCCTACTCCCCCCCCCACATTTTCCTTCTGAAGATTGTAATTGTAAGCCATTATTTGAAACTGAACCAGCTTGACTGCAGTGGCAGAAAGGACATGTATATGAATGCAGTAAGTCAATAAATGAATAAATTTAATGGATGTAATAAACCCAAGTGACCACCCCACCACTAATTTGCTGAGTAAAAACATTAGAGCATCAGTCACACTCATCACCAGTTCTTGATTTGAAAAGAAGATTCTGGGACGATACCCAGTGGCGCAGCTAGGGGAGTGTGGTATGGGTGGGGTGCGGGTCGCACCGGGGGAGCACGCAAGGGTGTGTGTGACACTACTAGGGACCAAAATAGCTAAAATCGCAGTTTGTAGGCTTAATACCATCACAGTGTGTGTAAATCGATGCGTAATTTCTTGCAGAATGCAATGAAACAAACTATGTTGAAATATCACTATTCTATTAAAAGTTAAAGTCCAAAAACCAGCAGGGGCAAAGCAATGGTGCCCCTCACTGCCCAGGGTATTGCCCCACCCACTGCACAGGGGTGACACGCTGGCCTCCCAAACCGGGTGACACAAACCCTTGTGACACCACTGATGGAAAATACATCAATGTACACAAGCAACCTGTATATAAGCGGAACCCCCGTTTCTCCCCAGATTTTAATGGTTGTTCTTTGAGCTCATTTTCTTGCAACTGTCACTGAGAAAAACTCTCCAATGTTTTACCATGAAATGGTAGGTCTTCTTTTAATCTTTTCTCCAGAAGCTCCAGACGCTGGTGGAAAGACCACTGACTATAAATCAGTATAAAACGGCAGGTACTTCTAAAACTAATGACTTGCAATATGGTGTAGTTATGATGAGGTGATGGTGATGATGAAGACACAAGGTCCTGTGTAATGCTGTCACAAATGTGATGTTGCTACTTCCCAGTACAAGCCGTTGAGCCTGGATAAATTCCATGTACTAGCAATCCAGCCAAGGAATAATTATGCCTGGGATGCTTTATGATTGCCTGGAATCTTCCTGACTTCATTCTCCAAAGTGCCAAAGGTAATGTATAAAAAAAGACCAGAGGATCAACAGCACATAGCATTAACACAATTAATACAACTGGGATTGCTCCAGTCAATTTCTGCACGCTTAGGTCCTTTGACATCATCTTTGTCCCAGTTCAACATTGGAGGAACTACAATAAGCCAGTGGTCTTCAACCTTTATTAGTTCAATGATACCAATAAGTAAATAAAGTATGAGACTGGGGACCCACGGCTGAACCTGCCCCCCTCCAAGGGCCCAATCAGCCCTTCCCTGCCCCTGCCTGTCCCCCCCACCTCTTGTGACTTCACAACAACTCTTCACAACTCTAAGATGATTGCTGGGCTGGGGCATCTTCCTTATGAGGAAAGGCTACAGCATTTGGGCCTCTTCAGCCTAGAAAAGAGGTGCCTGAGGGGGGACATGATTGAGACATACAAAATTATGCAGGGGCTGGGCAAAGCGGATAGAGAGATGCTCTTTTCCCTCTCACATAACACCAGAACCAGGGGAAATCCATTAAATTGAGTGTTGGGACAGTTGGGACAAACAAAAGAAAATATTTATTTACTCAGCGTGTGGTTGGTCTGTGGAACTCCTTGCCACAGGAAGTGGTGACGGCATCTGGCCTGGATGCCTTTAAAAGGGGATTGGACAAGTTTCTGGAGAAAAAATTCATTACGGGTTACAAGGGATGATGCGTATGTGCAACCTCCTGATTTTAGGAATGGGCTATGTCAGATGTAAGGGAGGGCACCAGGATGCAGTTCTCTTGTTATCTGGTGTGCTCCTGGGGCATTTGGTGGGCCGCTGTGAGATACAGGAAGCTGGACTAGATGGGCCTATGGCCTGATCAAGTGGGGCTGTTCTTATGTTCTTAACTACAATTCCCAGGAAGCCTTGCAGGTCTCTTGATATCTGGTGTGCTCCCCTGGGGCATTGGTGGGCCGCTGTGAGATACAGGAAGCTGGACTAGATGGGCCTGTGGCCTGCTCCATTGGGGCTGTTCTTATGTTCTTATGTAGCAACCTGAGCAGGGCTGGCCTTAGAAGCTGTGGGGCAAGACAGTGAGTAGTGGCTGTGCAGAATTCTGTCAAGAACTCAGTTCTGATAAGGCAGTGCCATGATTTGATTGCATCCAAGCTCTCTCTTGCACAGGCTTGGAAAGATTGCTGCGACCTCCCAAATGAGGCGTCATGATGATCCACAAGTTGAAGAACACTGGTATAGACCATGGGGTAAAAGCATCACAAGCAAGCTGGATGTTGATCAGCTTTGAAGGGTTTATGGAAAGTTCAAGCAGAAAAGTCAAATTTTTAAAACAAAAGGCAGGATTCAGACGGTAGCCCTGTACACATTATGTTGCCTAAGATGTCCTGGGACCCTGGTTTCCTCCCTGAACTCACGTCATTCAGGGTTATCTTCCTTAGGTGGTCATCTGCCTTTCCACTTCTCTGCCAAGAAAGGGGCACAAGTAGTAGGGTCAGGTAACCACTGATATTTCGGCAGGGTGCTGCGGCTCTTCTAATTGGGCACTGGAGAAAGAGCATCCACTCCTTTAATTTCCATCCCAAAAGTCATGCTGGACAGTTGTGGCAAAGCACAGTAGAGATGTTTTAAACAACAAGAGCTATTGTGGCACTCATATACACTTCTTGGGCACATTACCAATGTAACAATGTTTTCCTGCAGAAGTCCTGTGGTAGTCCAATTTAGTAACCATACCTACTGGAACCTCAGAAAATGAAGCTCATTTCCAATGGGGAACTGCAGTAGTCCACTGTAGCCAAACCTCTTTACATAAGAACACAAGAGCCCTGCTGGATCAGGACATAGGCCCATCTAGTCTAGCTTCCTGTATCTCACCTTGGCCACCGGAGAGCACACAAGACGAGACCTTCATCCTGGTGCCCTCCTTTGTATCTCGCATTCTGATGTGTGTATTGGAATTGCGGAAGATATTACGGAGGAGATAGGGTGTGGTGTCCACAGTGCCCCTTGCTCTGAGTAAATGCAGGATTAAGGTGGTAGCTGAGGTGTGCTGCACAGCTGCAACCACTAGAGCATAAGGAGATCCTCAGGTATATAGGGAGCACCTGAGGCAGAAAGGGTTTGGTGGGTTTTGAAGGAGTTGCAGTTGGAGGTAGAAGAGGAGACTGACTGACTTGGTTTATGGAATTGGGAATCAGACTGGATTGTGATTGGACTTTGGCTTTAGACTTTGATTTGGATTTGGATACCCTGACGGACTGACCTACCTGGAACCTGACTTTGGATTGTAACTTGGCTTATTGGCAACTCTGATTGATTGGACTGGTTTACAAGGCCCAGTGGATTGGGATTTGGCAAAACAATGTGCCCATTTCTAAAGTCAGGAGGTTGTACATACACATCATGGCCTGTAACCCGTGATGGACTTTTCCTCCAGAAATTTGTCCAATTCCCTTTTAAAGGCATCTAGGCCAGATGCCATCACCACATCCTGTGGCAAGGAGTTCCACTGACTAACTGCACACTGGGTAAAAGAAATATTTTTTCTTTTGACTGTCCTAACTCTCCCAACACTCGGTTTTAGTGGATGCCCCTGTTGTATGTCTCAATCATGTCCCCCCCTTGGGTGCCTCTTTTCTAGGCTGAAGAGGCTGAAACGCTGTAGCCTTTCCTCATAAGGGAGATGCCCCAGCCCAGTAATCATTTTCATTGCTCTCTTTTGCACCTTTTCCATTTCCACTATGTCCTTTTTGAGATGTGGTGACCAGAACTGGATGCAATACTCCAGGTATGGCCTCACCTCTTTGGCACTTGACAGACTGAGAGCCCAATCCTAACAAAAGCCTCCCCCTGCACCAAGGCAGCCACACCAACATGCACCTGTTCTGCCTCCCTCCACCCCTTCACCACCTAGAAACTAACCTGTCAGCAGAATGGCCTGTTTGTAATAGAACATTTTATTATAACACATTTATTGTAAAAATAACATGAAATTCCACATGCAATTTTTTTAACACTCTGATATAATACAGGCAAATGTGAAGCATAGGTGTGTAATGAAAGTCATAATAAAATTCAACTTTGGGTGGAAGGGTTTTGCTTATTCCAAGTGAACCCCCCAAATACGTATGTCACTGGAACACAGTGGCATAGCTAGAGAGGGTGCAAAGCACTAAGTTTTGCAGGGAGCCTCACAGGGACATACAAGCAGCCCCTACGCCTGGAACCATTCTGAGTGGGGGAGCAAAACTGAGGCTCGAAAAGTGCTCCAAAAGGGAAGGGGAGGGGGCCACTCACATGAGGCTCCCTGCAAAACTTAGTGTTTTGCCCCCCCTCTAGCTATGCCATTGCTGTTAGTCAGGAGTTGAAACTTGAAAAGCCAAAATCTCAAAATGATGGTTTTCTTTAGATTTTGTGTGACGTTTGACACCATCTTACAACAGTGATCAGAAATTCCAGTCTATTTGGAAATGTTCATATCTACTGTAAATGTCCTCTACTCCAAGGTGGTTTATTTTTTTTTCCCCCTGAGCTACCTAGTTGAAAGCAAGGGACTTTTTTTCCTCCTTATAAGTTGGTTGGCTCCCATGTATTTTGAAATCATTCCCTCCAGCCACTGGAGCTTCTCAGAACTGTGTTAAAAGTTGCTAAGCAACTTAAAGGGGCTTTAGAGAAAATCACTTGTTTGTTTAAATTCCCGATACATTGCATATTATTAGCTGCGTTTCATAAATCAACAAAGAACTCTCTGTTGGCAATGGAATAGGACGTTTCTACCCTTGGCCTTTTTGTGTTTTGCAATTAAAATCACTTGAATTGTATGTTGAAGTTTCAACAAATATTCAACAAACATTATTTATCATGAAAATTTCTGCAGATTATTAAGTACATAAAAGCACCAGAGGGGAGAAATAATTAAGCAGGTTTGTAATATGGTATGTGTTTATTTTAACCTTTCTTAAAAAAAAAAAATCTTATCTACTAAGTACTTTTGCAAGACACTAATTATATTCTTTCTGAAAAGAATTCTCCAACACCCTTCAGTGCTTGCACCCTTTAATCATATCTCATTACATCTACCTAATCCATCTTTTTTTCACATTGCCAGTGCTCATTAACAGTTTTAAAAGCCAATCATGGACATTATCATAGTTGATTCCAGAATTACAAATAGAACCACTAATATTTTACACCTCTAAAGGAAATCAGAGACGATTCCCATTTGGAGATCCCATTTTTGTACCCATTAAAATGTGAGGTGAGGTGGGAAAACTCTGTAGCATTCTTTCCCCCTAAGAAGAAGTTAATTTCATAAGCGGCTTCGCTGGTGGATCAACAATCCCTTTGAAGGTAAATGATCCTTGACTAACATTTAGCAGATATTGTGCTTTGCAGATGTTTGATTGGCAATACATGTGACATCTAGTAAACAGAATGGCTCTCTGCATGTGTGCAAATAAGGAAGGGAAGAAAAAAAAGGATACCAGAGAACTGGCTACAAATGGCCCACTTTCATTCCTTTGCCTTACAGGACTGGGAAGCTCGCAGTAAAATATATCCAATATGGTATTAACCTAAGCTGAATGAATAATTCCCAATGAATAATGGATCTGAAGAAATTCCCTTACTTTCTTGGGATGATGAGAGCAGAATATAATATTTTCTCCTTGTAAGCATTATCAAAAAAAAGTCTACTTGCTTCTGCAAAATGAAACATCTTATATGAATCACAGATTATTCACATAAACGTCATTGACAATGCTCGCTGAATACACACCATGCTGGCTAATTACATACATCACACAGTTTCTGTTCACTTCTCGCACAATTATCTCACACAGGCATGGTTTGTGAATGCTCAATATACCGTTTCAATACAGCCCAGGACTCCTGAAGGTGTTTGGCATTGCAATCTCCGTGGGAAGGGAACCCCAAAGCGTTCCTATGCAGGCCAATTCAGGAGGTAAATGACAGCCCAATCCTATATGGTCGTCCCCCAATCATAGCAGGCAGCCAGGCCAAAAGAAGGATGTTCTGCATACTATGGTGGTAGAGGGCATTTGGGAGCCTTGGGTGGAAAAAGGGAAAATATTTTCCTCTACCCTTCCATAAACTCCTTAGTTGGACTAGTTGCTGCAAATCTAAGGAGACAAAGGTTGTGTGCTTGCTTGCTCTTGGGCGGGATAGCATATGGCGCAAGTCACTCATGGATTCCACCCTCTCCTACCTCCAACACCCTTCTGGCCCTCCCCTGATCTGTCCCACTCCTCACACCTCCCCATCCCATTACGCTCACTCTGCTACCTTATCCAAATCAGTGGGCATTCCTTCCCGGTCTGGCCTCTCTCTGGCCCTTTGCCTCCCACGCTCCACTTGACGGCAACTTCTCTCTGCCACCGAGGCTCAGCTCATCAGCATATCGGCGTGTCGTCGGTTCTCGGGTACTTCCGGTTATTTCGAACTGGCAGCCTCAGATCTTCAGGCATACAAGGTGGCAGCTCTACCAGCTGAGCCAGACCTCCTGCCAAATGAACATATGCTCATTGACTTCAGCTGGACATACTCTTAGAAAAGTCTGCCTTCTATCTCTCTTGTCCTCTGTGCGAAGCACTGGGCAGCGAAGAGGTAAAACAGGGTGTGGGGGAGGAGGTATTCTGGGGCAGGCAGAGGGCAGGGAAAGGCATGGCGGGGGGAGAGTGGGGCAGGAGGGGGGCTGGATCGGAAGAGCTCAGCTCCGCCAGATCCAGAGCCCCATGTTGGGCTGCGCGGCCCAACACAGGACTCCTTGATTCTGCACTGGCTAAAGACCCTCCGCAGAATCACATAGCCCCATTGCAAGACTACTTCCCTTACCAGTGTTCCTTACCAAGTTGCTACCAGTGGCTGCCTGACCCACTCAGGATTCCGCGGTAGCCATTTTGGCACCGCGCGATCCCCATGCACCAAACAACTCAGGTTTGGGCTGCCTACTGGCTCCAATCCAAGTACTACAGCGAAACTATTTTACAGACCTATCTGCCTATGATGTTTTCACAGGTTACAAGGAGGGCAGGAGGTCTGGTCTAGAGGGTAGAGCCTCCATTTGCCTGAAGATTAACATCCACAAGGTCGCCAGTTCGAGGCCATCGGCACCGTGCGACCTTGAAGCAGCTGGCAAGCTGCAGCTGAGCTGTTCCATCTGCTCTGAGCGTGGGAGGATGGAGGCCAGAATGTTAAACCAGATCGGAGTGTAACACCTCGAATGTAGTGGTTCTTGAAAGAAAGAACCTTCTTTCAATTTGTAAAAATCCCTGCGTGGATTTAATAAGCCTGCCTATGTAAACCGCCTTGAATAAAGTCTTGAATAAAGACCAAGAAAGGCGGTATATAAATACTGTATATTATTGTATATTATATTACAAGCCACAATGGGTATGTGCAACCTTTTGATTTTAAAAGTTGGCTACCTCAGAATGCCAGATGCAAGGGAGGTCACCAGGAGGTAGACAACTTATTATCTTGTGTGCTCCCCGAGGCATCTGGTGGGTCACTGTGAGATACAGGAAGTTAGACTAGAAGGGCCTTTGATCTGATCAAGTGGGGCTCTTCCTATATTCACATGTTCTCTTGATGAGACCAAACACTTTTCAGATACCATCCCTCCCACCCTCCCCCTGCCCCGAAACACCCCCATATAAAAATGTCCTGTTTTAGATAAAGGTTAATAAATCCTGGGGTTTGGATGTCATTCATGCAAGAATTTTTAGCACATTCAGTGTTGGGAGAGCCCATATTTGCTTTGTAACATGTCGTTCTGCCACTATGCAATCTGTGGCTCGCACAGATTGGTGGATCTTATTTCCAAGTAAGTAAACTGAGTGGGTACAATGTGTATAACATGTTTCCCTTGTTTTGTTTTGCAAAATTGTGTTGTTTCTGCAATTCATTCTGTTTTTAAAGCATGGTAGTTTTTTTCCGACTGAATTTGTCACAATGCCAATTCAAAGTTAAATATCTTTCACTCGCAAATCATTGAAGATTACCCGAAAGTCGAGTTCAAGTCCTTTTCCATCTAAAATCCTTGTTATGATGTTCCCCTGTGTTGCTGCCTGGTGGATTTAGTGCTTAACATCTGACATGTTTTCTCAACGGCTGGTTTATAAGGAAAACATGAAGGCACTCAGGGGAACCTGGTAAAAGCAACAACAATAACAAAATCCCATGATCTCTGCAAAGTGACAGTTGTACAATTGTCACATCTGGTTTTAAAAAAAGCTACTTCATCTGCTTCCCTAAATAAACAAAAGCAAACAAAGATAATTATGATCAAAATTCAATGCATTTTTTTTTAAAAAAAGAACAGCTTCTTGCTTCTCATTACTTATTGGACTGGGACAGATGCACCTCAATATTTGTGTTTGCTTGTGTAAGAGTGAAAAGGGAATGGTGTATGCTATCTCAGCGCACATTCTTTTTTTGATGGATACAGATCTGGGTAAACTCTCATTGCTCTAGAACTGGAGTAGGCAAACCCCAGCCCAGAGGCCATTTGCAGCCCTTGGGGACCCCCAGTCCAGACTGCAGGGAGCCCCCAGTCTCCGATGAGCCTCTGGCCCATTGGAGACTGTTGGAACCCATGCTGGTCCACGACTGCTGGTCTCTACTGCCAGGCACGAGCTGTGGGCTGAGTTAGAACAAGGCCTTTTTATAGTCTCCAATGTGTTTTCTGCTTTTCCCTGGGCATTATTTTAACCTCTCACACCCCCCCCCCCCCAATTCCTCTGAACAACTTAATTGTCCATGTATCTCTGGCTTGGTCTGTGTGTTTTCACTGTGCAAGAGGTGTGTGTGGCAAACAGTTTATAATTCTCGTGTGGTTCTACATGCCTGTATTATAGTTCTCACGTGTAGGATAAATAAGCTCAGTAAAATTCATTCATTCATATAAGTTCTGTCTCTAAGGTATTCATTTATGTAAATTTATGTACATGTATTCAAATTTGAAATGTAAAGTAATTCTTTTTTTCTTGGTCCCCGACACAGTGTCAGAGAGATGATGTGGCCCTCCTGCCAAGATGTTTGCCCACCCCTGCTCTAGAACCGTCCCCTCCCCTACAAATGGCACAAGACAAGTACAGTTCATTGGTATGAAATGAGACACCCAATTGACTATAGAAATCAATTCAAAGAAAATCTTGCAGTCAACCTAAACTATAAAACTTTTAGGGTGGGCACTGACCCTGAGAATGACAGACCCAACTGCTACAACTCCCCTTCGAATGCTAGCACCCTGGATCCAGTCAGAGATGGGCTCTCTCCAACTCTGGTGATCCCAAAGGACCCCTGGAATGGGGAGGTCAAGGCAGCCAAATAGCCCATCCTGGACAGTCCTTTTGCATGGACTGGACCAGTGGCATAAATAATGATCATGTAGCCCGGTGCCAAGTTCAAAATGTTGCCCCGGAAGTGATGTCACAACCGGAAGTGATGTCCACCCAGGCTTTTTAAAAAGTGAAAATTGGGAGGAACCCATGTCCTCCCCCCAGTAGCTCACCACCCACTTGCTCTGCTGTCGTCCCCCCCAGTCAGTGGCATAGCTAAGGCATCTATCTACAACCTGGGGTCAAAGAACATTTTGTAGCCCCCTGCATGACAAAATCAAATTTAATCAAATAAATAAAAAGTAATTGGTTCCATGCTGTATCATAATAACATCTCATTGGCACTCATCAGATTAATTCCAGAGGGAAAGATTTAAGAATCCTCATCAGAGGACATTTGTCCTCTCAATTTCCCCCATCAGAAGACATCTGTATGTCACGCACCCAGTGGCATAGCTAGAGGGGGTGCAAAACACAAAGGGCAGATTCCTAACCAGGTCTACTCAGAACTAAATCCTATTTTGTTCAATAGGGCTTACTCTCAGGAAAGTGTGGTTAGGATTTCAGCCTAAGTTTTTCAGGGAGCCTTACTGCATCATGCATGAGGCCCCTCCCCTTTGGAGCCATTGAAGGCGAAGGAGCAAAACGGAGGCTCCCTGTAAAACTTTGTGCTTTACACCCCCTCTAGCTATGCCACTGCACCCGCCCAGTTTACTTTTTTGTAGCTATGTGAGAACAGTTTTGCATTTGGACTGAACAGCTGAACTGTTTCTATTGCTTTTTGTTGCTGCTGCAGTTCTGTTGTCTATTTTTTTTTATTCTCTTTGCGTTTTATTGTTTGTTTTATCTGATTTTGTGAGCTGCCTTGAGCCCCTCTCACCAGGCAAAAAGGCAGCAGGCAAAAACTTTGAATGAAAATAAGAACATGCATAAGTTTCCCTTCGAAAACAAAGGGATTGGACTGTGCTGGTTAATGGAATAATTTTCAAACAAAACTCTGCAACAATAAGCACTTTTTATTAATTAGTGGCCAATTAAACCTTGAAAATGATAATTAAAAGAGAAAGTTATACTTTATAAATTTTCATACTGCCCTGCGCCTTGACTCATCCAGAAACGCTTCATCCTAATCATCATAAGGAATAGATTTGCAATATTCTGTCTACATTCTGGTCACATGTCTTGTTTCAGAATTAAGCTAATCATACCTTGTGGAGCTGAACATGTTTTCTTTCCGATTTGGTCACAGGTCCTGGTACTAAATTAATATAATCATACCCTTTTGTTCTGCTGGGAATAAAATAGTTGTTTAATTAAACATGCCAGTTGTTTATAATATAATGTTTCGGAAAAACTTGTTTGAAAGGAAGGATAAAGATTTATATCAAACATTTCAATCTGACAAGTAAATTACATTTCCTCTGCCATAAAGAGAGGTAGAGCAGAAAATAATGATTACAACATCTGTAACATCCTCGGAGGAACGCCATACACTCCTTCTCTCATTATTCAGAGATGTGATCTGCATTAGCCTACAAAGGTGACCTTTACACTCTGGAGATTAAAGCAGCATGTTTTTCCACCTTTAAAATAGAGCTCTGTGGTTGATCTCGAAATTCTTCATCTAAACTTCAATTTATAGCCATCATATATCTGCTGAAACCTTTGGTGGGGGGGTAAGGAGATGCCTAACAGCCTGCATTGAAACTGTTGATGGGTCTATTGCAGTGTTTCTCAAACTGTGAGGCAGGACCCACCAGGTGGGTCCCGAGCCAATTTCAGGTGGGTCCCCATTCATTTCACTATTTTATTTATAATATATTCCACTTGATGCTACCATGGTATGTGACTGCATTTGGAGAAATGTTACAGATCTGTCCTTTTAACAGGTTACTCTGTACATGCTTTTAACAATGTTAGTAAATGGGACTCTCCCGAGTAAATGTCAGTAGGATTGCAGCCTAGGATTGTTAAAAAATTTCCTGCTTGATGATGTCACTGCCAGTCATGACATCACTTCCGGTGGGTCCTGACAGATTCTTATTCTAAAAAGTGGGTCCCGGTGCTAAATGTGTGAGAACCACTGGTCTATTGATTTTCGTTTTAAAAAAAGCTGCCATGAAAAGCCAGTGGCATTGTTGTTGATAAATTGGAAGTATTTTGGGCATTGCTTCTACGTCCTGTACAATCTTAGATATGAAAGAAGGGTACCTCCAGAGTGCGTGGAAGTTCCTTTGGTTTCAGCAGGAGAGAGCTCAGAATGTGCTTACCTGTCTCCCACGGAAATCAGTGCGACAAAAGTACTTTCACACACACACACACACACCACACACCACACACACACACATACACACACAGAGCGCGAGAGAGGGGGTATTTACAGAGATAAACTAATTATCCATGGATCTTTTCAGTTTTATCTTAACAGGATGAGAAGGGCCCTTTAAATTAAAGGGAAAAAGTCATTTAACAATAGCCTAGGTACTGCAAGAGAGGGCAGCCAACTGACAATCCATCAATCATTCTCTCTCCAGGCACTTAGAACAGCCTCACACCAAGGTAAGCGACCCCTCCCTTCCCCCTGAGCATATGAAAGAAAGATAATCACCTTGCATTCTTTCCCAGCTCTGCATTCTGGGTGAAGGGAGGGGTCGCTGGCTCATGTGAAGACTTTCTAAGTGCCTGGAAGGAGACTGATGGATTTTCTGCCTAATACTCTCTTACATCACAAAGGTTAGCAAGGCTATTTTTAAATCTCCTAGCAAAGGGACATTGTTTTTTTAATGGATTTGCTTTAATGCAATTTTTGCCATCCTCATGAGTTCTGGGAACGGAACCCTCTCAAATAACAAGACCCAACACAGCAGCTGGTTACCCTGCACATGCCCGATCTCATCTGATCTTGGAAGCTAAGCAGGGTCAGGCCTGGTTAGTACTTGGATGGGAGACCGCCTGGGAATACCGGGTGCTGTAGTCTTATACCATAGTCTTTCGAGACGGAAGGTTGCCAACCACCTGTATATACCATCTTCCTCTGTCTTTACACAGCATTTAAGGATGTTTATTTAATATCAACCACTATTTTTCAATGAGGTTTTAACAATACGTTCTGTGGCAAAGAATCACAGAACCCTCAGTTCACCAGATGTTCCCTTCACAGTGTGGTTCTCTCTTCTGGCTGCAGGCCATCAAGCTTCTGCAGGCCAGATGACCTTCTCGGTGGCGTAGCTGGAGGGGACGGAGCACTCAGCCTGGCAGGGGGGTGGGTGAGTGGCCCTTCCCCTCGGAGCCATTCCTGGGGGGGGGAGAAGGCCGTACGGCTCCGTTTTTCCCCCGCCAGGAATGGCTGCGAGGGGAGGGGCCGCTTGCCCAATCCTGCAAGGCTGAGCGCTCCGCCCCCCTCCAGTTATGCCACCGGACCTTCTCACACACTCCCCTGCTCTCTCACTGCGATGCCTTATCAACTCCGCAGCGACTCCATTCTGCCAGATCAGGTAACAGTGGCTTGTTAGTCTCGCATTACATTGCCCATCCAGAGCAAGACCCTGATTGCTCCTACTAAGCTTATCAGGAGTACAGCAGTTCAACCAGTAGATCACACCTCCTGCCCTGGACTACACTTCCTGCCTGCCTCTTCTCAGTGGCAATTTTATGCTCACTTCCTTGAGATTTATACTGAACGAAATGGGACTTACTTCTAAGAAAGCACACACAGGATCAGGCAGTAACTTTGACTATCTTTGGGAAAATGTGATGGTGTCATAGTAGTAGTAGTAGTAGTAGTAGTAGTAGTAGTAGTAGTAGTAGTAACAGCAGCAGCAGCACAAGCAATAGTAATAATAATTACTAATACTAATAGTATTACTTAGTAGTTGTAAGTAGGACTTCCCTCAAACCCAAAGAAAGTAGAAATGCAGTTACTCACAATCATTAATAAAGCTAATAAAAGGTCAGAATAAAGCAGTGGTTCCCAAACTTAGTAGAGTCACGATGCCCTAAGTGTTTCACACTTAGGTGCCCTGAGTGTGTCACAGAGCCCTAAGGCACTGTGGGAAACACTTTTGGGAACCACTGGAATAGGGTGAAAAAGACATGTACGAATTCACTGTGGCATTATTTGGAGGTTGAAGAGGAGCTAGCTTTTCAGGGCAACTGGGCTCACAATGGGAAATGGAAACCCCCCTGAGATTAGACACAGGAAGACACATGGTGATTCAGGAAGAGTTCCTATCACATGTCTGTGGATGTGTGGCAATGAGAAGCTGGAAGAAGTGATGATAATTGCTCCTAGGCTCAGAGTGGTGCTTATGTGGCCCTGGAATATTAGCTTCCGTGTGTCTCAGTTGCACCAGAGTTGGACTAGCCCGGGGCAAATCCTTTTGCCCATAACCCTGCACATGCCCGATCTTGTCTGATCTCGGAAGCTAAGCAGGGTCAGGCCTGGTTAGTACTTGGATGGGAGACCGCCTGGGAATACCGGGTGCTGTAGGCTTATACTGTAGTCTTTCCAGACTGAAGGTTGCCAACCATAATTAGTAAATCTATAGCCCTTGTTCATCCCAGTTTTGTGTCTTTTCTCCTTATTCCCTAGTTGGAACAAAGAATACTTGGCTTTAAACTGCCCAAGACCCTCGTCTTCAGCTTTTGAACTAGCCCATCTGTTTGCAACAGCTTCATAATATTATGTTTTGTGATGTGTTGGCACATGAGGTGTATATCTGATGCTCAACGCTCATTGGTTGGCACACTAAGGCCCAAATCAAATGTTCCACTGGTGGGATATTTACCACTGAGATGACAAACTGTGTGCATGCCTCTCTATGTGGGAAGCCGTTTGTACAAAGTGCGATGCCCCCATGGTTACGGTCAGGATGGTTTTCAACAAGACAGCAACCCAAACACCTCCCTCCCCCGTGCCCCTGAAAGGGTCTGTGCTGGCATAGTAAACATGTCTCGAAACCAAATTCAAACGGCTTCCCACACAGAAAAAAGCAACCATGTGGTTTGCCTCGACAATAAATGCTGTAATTTTGTTGTCTTTAAGACAGTGGTTTTAATTTTGCTGGTATTGTTTCATTATAATTTTTTTTTACACTGCCCTGGAAATTCTGGTACGTGTCTCAAAGAGTGGGGTATGAATGTGTAACTAAAGAACTGCAAAGTAACAACTGAATCAGGCTACAGTTACAGGATTAGGCCATCTTCAAGTTATGCCAGTGTCAGAACTCTTCCTGGTGGATTTCAGCTTGGGTCTCTAAACCTAAACATGTTTACTTGCTTGGTTGGATTCAGATGCACAGCTTAGGGGCTGAAGTTATCACAGGATAATTTTAGTTTGGGCTTGTTTGAATGCTCTGATTTGTCAGAGGCAAATGGTAATATAATAGCTCACCATGTATTGGAAATGTTCAGTATCTGAACCAAACAAGGACAGAACAGGCAAGCTGTGATGTTGCCATTTAGGACAGAATGGATAGAGAGATGCTCTTTACACTCTCACATAACACCAGAACCAGGGGACATCAACTAAAATTGAGTGTTGGGACAGTTAGGACAGACAAAATAAAATATTTCTTTACTCAGCGTGTGGTTGGTCTGTGGAACTCCTTGCCATAGGATGTGGTGACGGCATCTGGCCTGGATGCCTTTAAAAGGGGATTGGACAAGTTTCTGGAGGAAAAATCCATTACGGGTTACAAACCATGATGTGTATGTGCAACCTCCTGATTTTAGAAATGGGCTATGTCAGAATGCCAATGCAAGGGAGGGCACCAGGATGAGGTCTCTTGTTATCTGGTGTGCTCCCTGGGGCATTTGGTGGGCCGCTGTGAGATACAGGAAGCTGGACTAGATGGGCCTGTGGCCTGATCCAGTGGGGCTGTTCTTATGTTCTCATGGCAGGTCAAGAACATTCACATACATGCACATCATGCCTCAAGCCTCATGCAATTACCATCTCAGCAGTGGTGAGCCTGGAGGGTGGCAGTGGGGAAAATGCCCTTAGAGCTGTGCCTGCACAGTGCCCCAGATTGCACGGGAAGCTTTCTTTCCCAGAAGTACTGTTTAAGAATACAGGGAAGCCTCTGAAGGTTTACCCATTTGTTTCTAGCATTCCACAAGGCTCCATTGCACTGTGTAAGTATGGGGGGGGGGTGCGGCATCATGGAGCTTTGCCCTAGGTCGAGTCGAGGGGCAGGTCCGTTACTGCATCTTAGCTGTTCACTTGAATCTACCCTTAGCTGCATGGAATATCGGTCCGATCCTATCATCAGGCTGTTCTGCCAAAACTTGAATACCAGCAGCACAGCTCAACATATGGGCTTAGCAAACTGCAACACTCTATAGCAATTTATTGGTCTGAAAATATCAATCAGCAGCAACTTCCTTGGAATTCCCCATCACCAGTAAGTCAGGGCTGGGGGAAGGCCAGGGGCAGGGAGGGGGAGGATTGAAGCATTTCATGGGAGGAACCAGGGGCAAGGAAGGGGAAAGGGAGGGTGGATTTGGTGGCAAAGTCACATGCCGAATCTTATCCCCTCTTTTTAAAACCTTGCCACCCCTTTTCCCTCCTTGGACATATGCCAGACTGCATTTGCTCCCGTTGTGGAAGGGATTGTCACTCCCAAATTGGCCTTTTCAGCCACACTAGACAATGTTCCAAAACCACCTTTCAGAGCGCGATACCAGAGTCTCTCGAGACTGAAGGTTGCCAACAACATCTGAGGAGATCTAGAGGTGGCCCCAGAACATACATAGAAGTACAGGATGACCCCCCCAAAAACAGAACCTACAAATCTTTGAATAAAACTGTTAATTTTAATTTTTCTTCTTTTTTCTTTCAGGGTATACAAGTCGACTTTGTGCATGAAATATTGGAACAATCATCTTCCCCAATATGTCTTGGTCAACCAAGGAAACGTTTCTTGAAATATTTACTGAACCTTTGTAGGATTTAATAAAATTTGTATGGGTTCTGTTTTGGGGGGGTCACCCTGTAAGTAAAATTATTCTTACTTATCTCCTGTTTGTCTTCAGCCCACATTAGGATGTGGTATGTACCTGGTTGGCACAGATGCATTGGTGCTAGCAGTGGGGAATAGGTTTGGGAACTAAGAAACAAATAGTTTGGAAAATGGATTTGACTTTACTTCGAAAATGTTCTATCTTCTGCTCTGTTCTAGTCCGAAAGCACATGATGCAACTATGTGATTGATCTTAAAATGCCCTGGCCCGACCGTATATAGATTGGACAACAACTGGGATTCAACAGAAGACAATTTATTACATGGCAAGCTTAAGTGCCTCGTATATATAGGTTGGAAGCTCCATATTTTGCCACTATAGGCTCCTTGGAGGAAGGATGGCATCATTTTGAGCTTGGCACTGGGCTACACAATCATCAGCTACACCATTGGGAAGCAGATCATACATTTGGTAGAATTCTATGCAGATTTGCACTGTGGTGACTCTGCTGCACATATTGGCCCTAAGATTCTGTGACTACTGTGTGAACTTTCAGGAGATCAGTAAATGATGCATAGGATCTTTGGCACATGGCTTGCAGGACCTTTGTGTCATTTACTGTGTCTGGTCCAACAAGAAGCTGACAGAACATACCAAGATCCAGGTCTACAGAGCTTGCGTCCTGAGTACACTTCTGTACTGCAGCGAGTCATGGACTCTTCGCTCACAACAGGAGAGGAAACTGAATGCATTGCACATGCGCTGCCTCCGACGCATCCTCGGCATCACCTGGCAGGACAAAGTTCCAAACAACACAGTCCTGGAACGAGCTGGAATCCCTAGCATGTATGCACTGCTGAAACAGAGACGCCTGCGTTGGCTCGGTCATGTTGTGAGAATGGTTGATGGCCAGATCCCAAAGGATCTCCTCTATGGAGAACTCGTGCAAGGAAAGCGCCCTACAGGTAGACCACAGCTGCGATACAAGGACATCAGCAAGAGGGATCTGAAGGCCTTAGGAGTGGACCTCAACAGGTGGGAAACCCTGGCCTCTGAGTGGCCTGCTTGGAGGCAGACTGTGCAGCATGGCCTTTCCCAGTTTGAAGAGACACTTGGCCAACAGTCTGAGGCAAAGAGGCAAAGAAGGAAGGCCCATAGCCAGGGAGACAGACCAGGGGCACACTACACTTGCTCCCAGTGTGGAAGGGATTGTCACTCCCGAATTGGCCTTTTCAGCCACACTAGACGCTGTGCCAGAACCACCATCCAGAGCGCGATACCATAGTCTTCCGAGACTGAAGGTTGCCAACAAGAACTATAATGACACAGTAAATCATTATATCTGAGATGCCTCGATACCACCACTAAGGATGTATCAGGGTTCCTCCACATAGGTATTTGGCTGCAGTGGTGTAGCCAGAGGGGGTGCAAAGCATCAAGTAAGCAGGGAGCCTCACTGTAGCATGCAAGCGGCTCATCCCCATCCCCGTCAGAGCCATTCAGAGTGGGGAGAGAGGCAAATGAAAGATAGAGGTAATGGGCAGTCAAGGCGAATGCCTCTGTTTTGCACCCCCCCACCTGGAATGGCTCTGAGGGGGAGGGGCCACTTACACACCGAGCTGAGGGTCCCTGCAAAACTTGATGCTCTGCACCCCCTCTAGCTATGCCACTGTTTGGCAGTTTGTATTTGCCAAAGAAAATGGCTAGTCTTGAAAAGTGAGTTTGTTTATCTTGCGTGTGTGTGTATCAATGTTGCAGATGAAACTGTCCAAGGAGTAAGGTCCTACTACCTTGTTGTTACCTTATCACAACAACTTTATTCATCAACACTGATGAGCGAAAGAGCACGTGGCATCACAAATAATTTCCATACCTGACGGTGTGTGTCTTTCACTGAAGCATCTGTTCCAAAAACAGGCACATCAGGGCAGTAATGAGGAAAGAAAGCTCAGCTTATTAATCTGGACATGTATTCCTCTTTATGAAACCAAAGTGGTCCTCCAAGAACCCGGTTTTACGTATGTGACTTGCTGCCGTTCCATATCGCCATATATCTTTTATTTTCCAGTGTACCACAAGACAGAAGATGGGTGTGATTTCTTTTTTCTTCTTTTTTTCCCCCCTACCTTTTGCAGGGGTGAAATAGGTTGCCTGTCAGCTTGATTTAGGCGACAGTCTGTCTGCAAGCCGTAAGATGATCTCCATAGTGCCAGAGGAAAGCGGGCAAAATTCCTGGCTTGCAAGTACAGATATTGATCTACCTTAGCTACCAAAACAATGCCTCACCTGTTTGCCTTGTCCATACCTTATTTTACGCAGTCTAATGCTTGTTTTGTTTGACTTTTCTTTTATTTCTGTGGATCTGAGCTTTGATACACTTTGGGGACTACATAAACACAGGGTTGTACTTGAACATCACCATACTTCAGAGTACTCTGGTGGCTTCAGACCACCCCCTCCTCCCTGAGCAAGAACAGCACTGTTATTGAAAATTATGAGCCAGCTACCAAATAAGTAGGCCACATACACAAGTGTTTGATCTACCAGACGAGTGTCCAATGACATTGAATGTGAGATGCTACTAATTACTGCACTGTGTACCCTCAGTTAAAATTTCTTTCACTGGAACCAGTAAAAGGCTCTCTATTTTTATTAATTCTTTCTCAGCCGTTGATAGTTGGGAGATAAGTTCCAGGAGCTTTTAGAACTCTATTCACTCGGTTTTTCCAACACAAGTATGGCACTGTGTGCGACCGGGTTTCAAATGGCCACAAAGCAGAAAGCCCAATTCAGTTTCCCAGTAAAGTATAATATAAATATTTTACCACTATGTATTGTTGGTTTTCTGACAGCTATTCTAGTGGTGGCAGCAAGGATGGGAGGAGAGGGTGTGTGTGTATCTGTCTCCCAACAACCTTGCACTGTGAAGGCACCAGGATGCAGGTCTCTTGCTGTCTTGTGTGCTCCCTGGGGCATTTGGTGGGGCACTGTGAGATACAGGAAGTTGGGCTAGATGGGCCTTTGGCCTGATTCAGAGGGGCTGTTCTTATGTTCTTAACTACAATTCCCAGGAAGCCTTGCAGGTCTCTTGTTATCTGGTGTGCTCCCTGGGGCATTTGCTGGGCCGCTGTGAGATACAGGAAGCTGGACTAGATGGGCCTTTGGCCTGATTCAGAGGGGCTGTTCTTATGTTCTTAACTACAATTCCCAGGAGGCCTTGCAGGTCTCTTGTTATCTGGTGTGCTCCCTGGGGCATTTGGTGGGCCACTATGAGATACAGGAAGTTGGGCTAGATGGGCCTGTGGCCTGATTCAGAGGGGCTCTTCTTATGTATTTATGTTCTTAAGGAAGACCAAAAATAAGGTCTTCCAAAACAAAAGGAGGAAAAACTCTATGGAAGCCAAACAAGCATTTCTTTTAAGTGCAGACGCTTGCTGTTTCTTAATTTGCATGTAATGCATTCCATTTGGGCTGCAGAACAATTAAGGTAACCAGTGGCATAGCCAGAGGGGATGCAAAGCACTAAGTATTACTCTTAGGGGTAATTTAACATGACTTGATTTTAAGCAGTTTTACCTTGGCACTATCTTGGCCAGTCTCTATTTTATGCCACCTCATCAATTGGAATCAATGGCAAACTTTCCGACTGTAATGAATTAGGAAAGGAACAGGATTGAGAGCAAATGTGCCAGTGGCTCTGACGGACTGGGCTGGATCATTACTGAAACATTATTAAATGCAAGAGGATGAGCCTTCAGTTATGCAGTCATCTTAATGAAGGAGCGGAGGTGACACTCACCGTGTTTAAAAGGGATCTGCAGAATTTGAACTCGTCCACGTACAAAGTTCTAGGAGTCATCCAGTGAGTCTTAACTTAAACTATGCAATTTACAGCCCAATCCTGTGCACATTTACAACGAAGTAAGCTTCACCAAGTTTAATCGGACCTACACCCAGAGGCCTACATAAGTGTGGTGCAGTTGCGCTAAAAACAGGTGTGTTGTATCCAGTGGAAGGGGGGGCAGCGGCAAAAGGTCACTTTAATTCTCCAACATCTTCATAAACCTCCTGCTCTGCAGTGGGTCTCCTTGGACCTGCACTAGTAATTTCACTAGGGAGAAAGGGGAAGGGGCGGTTAAAGATAAGAGGGACAGGATCCAGTGTGCACCACTGCCTTGGATCCACCCCCTTCCACAGCCTCCCCACCCCGCTACACCCCCTTCCTTCCCAGTTTTGCCCCACCCTGCCCTGTTCCATCTTCCTTTCCTACCTAACCCAATACCTTACTTTGATTGGCGGGTGACTGGGAATCCACCTTTTCAGCCAGCATGGGAATTCACCTTTCGGCCTTTCTGCCAGCACCCCAGCAAGAAACTGCTCAACAAGTTGCCAGAGCACCTTTTATGGCCAGAGCTGACCAGCAGAACTTGCATTCCGCTCCCACCCAGCCCAGATAAGACTGAGCCATAAGAAGTACCTGAGAAGAGCATAGGAAGACTGAAGGGATCCATAAGGTCTGTTTACATTGCCTTCTGAGCCAGTGGCAGCTGTGGTTTTTGCTCTGTCCTTATTGTCCTTCAGCCATACTACTGCAGCTGGGAAGTCACGTGACTGCCAACCATATGGTGTGGGCCCAGCATGGGTCAACTTTTGGGAATCCCAGTGTTTTGAGCAGTTGTGATGAAAAAGCAAAAGCAAACCTGCACTGAATTCAGCACTAGTGGTTGGTAAATATGGCTGGTCACAGCCATATGAGTGAAAGAATGATTTGAACAAATCTGTGGCTGCTAAGGGCTTAGGAAGCCACGTGAATATGCCTGAACAAAGGGCCCAATAGACTTTGTGTAGTTTAGGAGTTTGACTTTGTTTCATCATCTATTAGCATACCTGAGGGGGGCAAAGGGGTCCTGTACCCCAGGGTGGCAGGCTTGGGAGGGTTGGTTCCACCATCTCCTGCCCTCACTTCGCTGCTCTGTGCAACTAGCTTCAACCAAGTGCCTGCAAGGAGAGGGACAAGTACCTTCTCCAGCAACCACTCCCCCTCACCATTGGCCTCTCCAAGTGAGCCATAAACCTGGATGTAAGTGGTGGTGACATCATCACATCACCACAATTACTTTCACATCAGCACTGGCGTAGCTAGAGGGGTTGGAGCACTAAGTTTTGCAGGGCGCCTCCTGGCAGCATGCAAGCAGCTCCTCCCCCTCCCCTTGGGAGCCATTTGGGCAGGGGGGACAAACCGGAGGCGAATAGCTCCCAAGGGGAGGGACCGCTTGCACACTGCAGCTCTGCTTGCACACTGAGGCTCCCTGCAAAACTTAGTGCCCTGCCCCCCCTCTAGCTACGCCAGTGCACATCAGACAGGGCAGGCGTTCAGTGTTGCGGCCCTTGGTGGCATAAGAGTTATGTCACTACATCCATCCCATGTTTTACAAAAACAGAACAGAGAGCCTAAGAACCTGGTTGGTTAATCAAAGATTCCTTAGTTGGAAAGACCCTCAAACTTGTTTCCAAATCAGCTCTATTGTTTTGAAAACCATTTAAGACGGCATACAATTTTATCATTAAAAAACAAACTTTTCCACTTACGAGAACAGTTAAGGTTAAACAATAATTGTGTTGATCATTCCTTTGCAGAAGATGGAAGCTGAAGCCTCTCTGACAATGTTCTTCGACAAAGCTGCAATCAGAGCTTGCTGCCTCTCCCAGGAGCAGGAACTGAATTTTGCAAGACCAGTACTGGGACTTCAAAGAGGACATATCTGAATCCTTGTCTTCCATAACTGTCAGTGGAATTTATCTGTGTGTTTGTGTAGCTCATTGAACCAGATTCTTTCGTTTTCCTTTTTTGTATTAGTTTTCTCATCAAGATTTTTTTTTTTTGCTACTACAGTATCTATAGTTTACACATATGAAAAAAAAGTTTAATGAATGGAGCCTTAAGGGATAATGTTCGGCCTCACACTTCCTATATTCCCAATAGGCCTACAGGCAACTCATTACACTCTGGATATGTTGCTATCAACATTAAGAAAAGAAACATTAAATAGCCTTTAATGGGGCTAATGGAATGGCATGGAGCATGAAAACCAATCTCTGTTCTCGACTTTTTTGCTGTACATTACAGGCTATCTATTGCAAATCACTAAGGAGTATTATTGTAAAAAGTTGCCAAGCTAGTGTTTCAGTTACAGTACTTACTGGAGCTTCATGAAATGAGAGGACTTGCTTTCCATTTGCAGAGGCACATGAAACAAAAACAGCAACCCTCCTAAGGGGGGAAGTCACTTCATATTTGAATATGGACTAGGAGGTGAAATATGTTGAGATCAGTATCCAGTGTTGAGTTCAATGTAGTTATTCCTAAATCAAGTGGCATAGTTAGAGGGGGTGCAAAGCACTAAGTTTTGTAGGGAGCCTCACCGCAGTGTGCAAGCGGCCCCTCTTCCTCCCCTTTGGAGTCATTCAGGGTGGCGAAGCAAAACAGAGGCATTTGATTTTCTCTGGGTTTTCTATGACATGCACCTCCATTTTGCCCCCTCTGTCTGGAATGGCTCGGAAGGGGCAGGGAGGGGCCACTTGCATGCTGCAATGAGGCTCCTTGCAAAACTTTGCACCCTTTGCACCCCCTCTAGCTACGCCACTGCCCAAATCACATCAGTACAGATTGTCATTGCCAAACAGTGTAGTCTTTATAAATAAAGAAATGGTTTAATAGAATTCAGTCATTGACAAGACAGTGCAGACATGGGAAGGACGACATGCTGCTTACTTTCAAAAAGGAAACACAGAGAATATGGAATTTGTTTACAAGAAATGGATGAGGACATTTGCAAGGTGGACAAATAGCTATAACATTCTATCATCATATAATTTCTTGTTATACAAAATGTGATATAATGTTAACACATTAAGGCCCCAATCCTAACCAGCTTTCCCAGCTACTGCACTGGGGCACAGACTGCATCCTGCTGTTGGGGGGCAATCAGGGAGGCCTCCTCAAGGTAAGGGAATGTTTGTTACCTTACCCCAGAGCTGCATTGACCTTACTTTGGTGCTGGAAATTTGATTAGGATTGCTCCCTAAATTATATTTATAATTTAATAATTAAATAATGTTATAATGTAACACAGCATTATATCATAATGTAATTTAAAATAATAAACTTTATATATAATTTTAATTATATAATATACATATGTATAGCACTGGAACCCACTTTTTAGAATGTCACTCTGTCCAGGACCCATCATAAAGCAAATTAAAATAAATAATTTTAAATAAATTAAAGTAAAATAAACAAATAAGGGAAAGCCAGCCCTGTTCCACCAAGTGAATTTTATCTGTAGCCTGCCTGCAATTACATCCCCCCCCCAAAAAAAGTATTAGTAAAATTTTCACCCCTACCCAGTACCCAGTTCAATTTAAGTTCTTATATTTCAAGCATATCACTATCAGAACCCACCTGGCTTTACAAGTCTGAGAGCCCAATTCTATGCCTGTCTACTCAGAAGGAAGTCCCATTACAGTCAGTGGGGCTTACTCCCAGGAAAGTGTGGATAGGATTGCAGCCTAAAACAGAAAAAATTCACTTTACCCTGTCAAGCCTCTGTTTCGTTCTTTTTATGGAGGGGCTGCCTTCTGGAGCATTTGTTGAGGTCCAGTTGCATCAAATCAGGACCATTCTGGTGGCCTCACATTTCCCTTTGCCTGACCTGCCCAGGAGCCAAGGCATGTTTGCTTACTCATGAGTAAACGCAACCATGTGGCTTAGTTTCGCTTTCCATAGGGCTCAATACATTCACCAGCTTGGAGGGAGGGACCTTCTTCTTGGGTATTTTTTTGGGCTACATTCAGTGGATCAGGACCATTCTGGTGTTGTTAGATTCCTCTCAGCCTGCCCCCTCAGATGGATGAAGGCACGTTCACCTACTCGCAAGTAAACGCGTGATATGGCTTGGTATCACTTTCCATTGGGCTCCATGCATTTTTTGTTTTCCTTTTTTTTGCCAATAACGTTTGATAGAAAGGTGATATTTCACTCCCGTTTTTTGCATTGCATTCAGCTTGAAATTCCGCATCCAACGGTATATAACATGATGGTATCACTCCTAACTACCGCGATTTTAGCGCGTCACCCTCCCAGTGCGCGTCACCCACCTCTTGCGCGTCACCCAGTGCGGTCCGCACCCTCTGCACCCCCCTAGTGACGCCACTGAGTTGAATAACAAACCTCACTGTTAGGGGGATCAAATGTTATACTGCAATATCTCACCATTTCATAAACTCTTGGGTAGAGTTTGAATTAGTGCAAGCCCAAAAATCCCAGTCCAAGCTGTTGCACCACTCATGATGATAACAATAACAACAACAACAAAAAAGCTACAGTACAGAATGGCCAGCTATCACTAGTGAATTTAATATAAGCTTCTACCGCTAAGATGCATTGAAAAAGGAGCCCTGCTGGATGAAACCACAAAACAACTGGTCCATCAGTACTCAGAAGCTTCTGAAACACAGAAATGCCATGTAGCTTTCCGGAGTAATGGCTATTGACAGTTGTGTCCTCCATGAATTGGTCTAATCCCCTGAAATGCCATCTAAGGTGGCAACCGTCACCATATTTCATGACACTGAATTCCATATTATAACAATTATAAGAACACAAGGAGTCATTCAACAAGTTTAGCAATCTCATTTAACTCCAGTTAAAACTTGTGCCCTCCAGATAATACATTAGCAATTGCCTTTAAAAATATATGCGTATGTATATAAACACACACCCATTATTCTAGATATAGAAACATAGCTAGCAGAGAATATAGTTAGTATATAATCTGACAATATCAAAGTTTTCCATTCTAAAGGTAATGTGTTTTTTTTTGTCTCAGACAACATACTTTACAGTTTTTAAACTTTTCCCATCATATTTTTGACAGCAGGTTTTTCAATTTTGACAGCTTTTAAAAAGTAATTTTAACAGTTGAGTGATTTCTCCTCCAGCAAAGTCAGATTATGTGAAATGTCAATGTAAAAACCATATACTGTGACACATCGTCATTTTTAGCTGAATTTACTTATTAATTTTACTTGCTGTAGCTAATAAACCCTAAGTGCTTGGCTAATTGTATTGCTGATTTAAATATTGTAAAGGGCTGAAGTTTAAATTTGTGTTCCTTTTTCTGACTACCAAATTTCTCCAAGGTAGCTGTAATCTGTCATAGGTTTTTGTTATGATATGAGCCCAGGAATCAGCATCACATTTACGAATTGCAGCGCAGTGAATTGAATCGACGCAGTGATCCCCCCAGCCCGAATCAAGTGTAACAGAAGGTCAACTGCGTTGAGTGTTGGATGTTGGATGTTGGATGGGTGTTTGATTTGGATTGAGGAGATGTAGTTTTTAATTTGGTTTGAGCTATGAAGCTCATTGAGTGATCTTAGCCAGTTAGTATCTCTTAGCCGAACCTACCTCATAGGGTTGTTGGGAAGATAAAAGTAGCCCCATCCATCTATCCCACCCTGAGTTATTGGGAGAAAGGGTGGGATATAAATGTGAGCTATAGTATTTGCAGAATAGTGTCAGGTAACCTTGTCTAGATACTACACAGTTTCAGTTTATACAGTCTGCAGAATCAAGTCGTTTAGTTTCACCTGGCCTGTGCCACTTCAGACTTCTGGTGGTGGATATAATATGTAATTTCTAACTAATAATAACACATGCTTTGTATCACACTTTCTGAGTGCGCACAGTGCTTCACATGTATTGCCTTGATGGTGTCCTTACAACCACCACCCTGTACGGCAGTGGTTCCCAAACTATGTTCCCCAATTCCTTAGGGAACCATGACACACATAGGGGCCCTGTGGGATGTCTCTAGTGGCCCCTCCGAATAGCTTTCCTGGGTACTACTATCTTGGATAGCGTGAAATCTCATGAGATCCAAGATGGCAGTGCCCAAATCTCATTTGGCAACGCCATCTTGGATTGTGCAAGATTTTTCACAAGATGGCTGTGCCTGGTTGAGCTGGGAAGGCTGTAAGGGTGATGTAGATGTGGTAAGTTTGGGAACCACTCCTGTATAGAATGCAAATTCCATGCCTTTCATATTGCAGCTGAGACTAAGAGGAAGCAGCTTATCTATTCAGCAAGTTTATGGTGGAGGTGCAATTCAACCCTCTACGGCTCTGGTCCGGGGTATTTGAGGGACCGCCTCCTTCCCTACAATCCTGCCCGTGCTCTTAGATCGTCTGGGGGGGCCCTTTTGACTGTGCCGCCACTAAGAGATGTGAGAGGGGTGGCGGCCAGGAAGAAGGCCTTCTCGGTGGTGGCTCCCGAACTGTGGAATACCCTCCCGTTAGAAATGAGAACTGCTCCCTCGTTGCTAACGTTTTGGCGTAGCGCGATACCATAGTCTTTCGAGACTGAAGGTTGCCAACTAGTAGGACTGAAGACCTTTTTATTTCAAAAAGCTTTTAATTGTTGACAGGCTGGCTGGCGTTCTTGCTTTTATATGAAAATCTGCGGGGTTTGTTTTTAGATTTTTTTAATTATGTAAACTGTTGTTGATTGTTTTTAATGTTGTATTTTTTTAAAAATGTTGTAAGCCGCCTTGTGTGCCCGTTGGGCAAAAAGGCGGGGTACAAATTAATAAAATAATAATAAAATAATAATAATTCAAATCAGGGGAGGCCTGATTTGCAACTCAAGTTTTTAGACTGTAATGATATGATACTTTAATATTTCCCTACAAGAAAAAAAGTTCCATGCACACAGAACATTAACATGACTTCCCCTTGGCACACTATTTTTCCATACATAGAGGACAATCTTTTGTTTTCCCCACATGGAGACACCTTCAAACATGCAATGCCCACCTATAATCTGAAGTGGTACAGACCAGGAAAAGTGTCATCAGTTACCTGTGCTGGTTGTAGAATTCCAGATCTTGAAAAAAGAAACCACAAAACTACTTGAGTTTATCACAATAAACCAAATGCAGGATCTCCGTGTTTGGCTGTTGATGATGTTCCTATGACTGCTTTTGAAAGCATTAAAAAATCACATCCCTTGCACGTATAAACTTAAAATGCTTTCTTCGGTTTCCATGGAATCATTATAGATTCTCAGTGGGTTATAATTAGTTTCTCTGCTCTTTGAAAGTGAACTATGGATGGCCCAGTGGTCTAAAGGAAGCACCGTGGCCTGGCTCACTGAAGATGCACATTCAGATCCCACTTCCATCAAAATGGAAAGAACAAAGGTCAACTAGGAGGCACAAGGGTCCAGAGCCCTTAGCAGGCATCTGGGCAAAAGTGGAGTATTGATACTGACACTCTTTGAAGACAACCCCATTCAGCCTGTATCCTTATGTGATACAGAATTTTCAAAAGCAAGTTATAAAAGGCAAAAATAAGGACATGGCTGGAGGAGTCAGCTGCTATAAATACGTTGTATAGATACTTCTAGAAGTTGCTATTATTAGTTTTCTTCTACAGATGCATGTGTTATCTTTCTAAGCACATCAGTTACTTTGATGTGTTCAGGATAGAAAAACAGGACATAAATTATATCAACTGGCAAATGTTTTTTTTGGAATACGAAGCAGTTTCCTGAGTGTGTTTGCTCATTAGTATTAGTTGCTCGTTATAGTATGATGAACTGGGCCTACTATGATGAACTACAGCACAATCCTATGTCTGTTTACTTGGAAGTAACTCACTGTAACTTAAATGGGCTATGTCAGATGCAAGGGAGGGCACCAAGATGCAGGTCTCTTGTTATCTGGTGTGCAACTTGGGGCATTTGGTGGGCCACTGTGAGATACAGGAAGTTGGACTAGATGGGCCTGTGGCCTGATCCAGTGGACTGTTCTTATGTTCTTAAACTACAATTCCCAGGAGGCCTTGCAGGTTTTCTTGTTATCTGGTGTGTTCCCTGGGGCATTTGGTGGGCCGCTGTGAGATACAGGAAGCTGGACTATATGGGTTTATGGCTTGATCCAGTGGGGCTGTTCTTATGTTCTTATGTACTGTATTTAATGGGGCCTACTCCCAGATAAGGTGCATAGGATTGTTGTCCTAATTATGATAAACTAGGCCTACCATGAAGCAGGGTGAAACAGACCAATTCAGCTGGTAGATTGTGGGCCAGTTCTCAAGATAGCAGTCCATCCACAATCACCCTTGATGCATGCATTCCACATGGGTGGAATGTTTGCAGACCTTTTTACCCACCTTTTAATTTTCATGTGTATATCTGTACTTGAAACCAGTAGCATTTTAAACACGTATACATGTTTGGATTGAAGAACCTATTAAATAGGTTTCAATCTTCATTAATACATGAGTGACCTCGCTCTTTTCCTTGTAACATTGAGTTGGAAGAACTCCCATGGGTGTGTTACAAGGAAATCATAATTATGCAAACATAAATATTTTCTGAATTGAGGATTGCTATTGTTGTATACATTAAGCACAGTGTCAATACCGTTAGTGCATAATCTTTTCCATACTTTCATACTTATTAAGAATATTTATATACTTAAAAAAAAGAAGTAGTTCGCACAGTGGTTTTCATAGCAAAGTAAGGGCGCAATCCTAATCCCGCCCTACGCCGGCCCAAGTCTCTTGGGCTGGCCTGGGAGGGTTGCAAATGTACCGTGAAGCATGTTTGTGCCTCCTCGGGAGGAAGCCAGGCTCTAAGCTCTAAGAAGCGCCAGCCTGCGGAGGCTGACGGAAGCCTCGGTGCCAGCTTCCCCCCAGCTCATCTGAGCCGATGCAAGGATGAAAGGTAGGCGTGGGGGGCGGCGCAGGAGGTGGCGCAAGTCCAAGGAGGCCCATAGGCGCCAGCAGCCCTTACCCGGGTAAGGGGAAAAATTTCCCCTTGCCTCCGGCTGAGCCACTGCTGGCCACAATCCTGCGCTGGATACAGCGCAAGTTAGGTTTGTGTCCTTTATTGATAAACGGTTCCTTGTCACCAAAGTCTAAATCTGAAAGAAAGAAAGAAAGAAAGAAAGAAAGAAAGAAAGAAAGAAAGAAAGAAAGAAAGAAGAGACATCAGCAACAGCCACTGGAAAAGATACCATGCTGGGGTGAAGAGGAACAGTTGCTCTCCCCCTACTCAATATAAGAGGACACCACATTCATTTCATTCAATATGGCCAGGGAGGACTCACCCACAATGGTCCCCTTGCTATGCAAATGCAAAGGGAGAGTTTCAAAACTCTTGCCCAATCCAACTGACAGCATTTATTGGAACAGTAATGGAAAATGACATGTACACAGAGCAACACTCTCTTGTAGTCAGATCTGATTTCAGATTCTGTTTTGTCTCGTTTCCATTTAATTATGATTTTGTATTGTACATCTGTAATTCCAAGCATAGTTATTACAATGGACTATATGCTTTTTTTAAAAAGGGTGCTAATTGGAATCCTCCCCAGCAGTCTCAACAAAGAGGCCAAAGACTGAATAAGTATGGAGATTGAATTACCATCTTTCACTGAGGGACGTTCCTTCAGGTTAGGAATGAAACTGAAGGAATGATACAGATAGCAATTCCCTACCCATGCTAAGACTTGTTGTGGGGAAGGCTCAGAATGGGGTTTTCCTCCCAGGACTTATAGCAGCTTCAGGGAGGTTGTTTTGGTACTAGGGTATTTGCGACCTGGACAATTTGCCCTGGTCAAATGTGTCCAGGACCCTTATGTCTGGATATTTTTGCATTCCAGTTACTTGCATCCCACTGTAACTGGGCAACAAGCTATAATTGGGCAGCAAACCCTATGTCAGTGGTACTCAAACTGGGGGATTGCAACCCACCAGTTTGTGTAAAGGTTCCCCTGACCCTTTAAGGGGCAGGAGAGGAGGTGAGCTGCTAAGGGAGTGAGGGGGGTGCTTTACTTACTCATGGCTACAGCAGGTTCCAGGAGGTGCAGGGAGCCCTGCGTAGCCCTCCACAAGGCTCCACAAGGCTTGGAATGTGAAAAAAAGTGAGCACAAACCAGCTCCAGTCACCGTTTTATCATGATGCAGCCCTGGTCCAACCTGTATGCAAAGGAGCCCCTTAGCATTTGGTGGTTTGGGGGATAATTGGATTATCCTCTATATTTATGTCCTACATTTTCTTGGGTAATCCTATCCTCAGCTGGCCTGTGCATTGCAGCTCGATGGATACCAGAGTCAGGCCAGTGGGGAGAGGTAAGTTAAACATTTTTTTACTTGTCTTCTTCACCTCTCCCTGCTTTACAGTGGGCCTGCTCAGATCTATGCCAGGTATTTTGCTGGAGTAAATCTTTAGGTCCGGGAGGGGGGGGTGTCAGGCTGGGGTTGAAGGCTGTGGATCTCGCAGACACTGCTGCCACCAAAATCCACCCCGACCCACCCCAACCCATCACCAATCTGGTCCCTGGCCTGGGCTGACCCTACTGCCACTGTTCCTGCACTGGCAGCTGGTCTGCTGCCCTCTAACTGCTGCCTGGGGCTTACTGGCTCCCATGCCATTGGCAGCATGCTTGCCACTGTCACAAGAACTTGGGCAATGGCTATCTGCGTGTTATGATGGTGGAGCACAAGGTCCACCATTGTATCACAAGGTCCGCCATTGTATTGCAAAGATAGGATGATGCCAGCTTACTTATATTTGCTAGGCAGTCTTCCATCCACACAGATCACAGGGTCAGACTTGCTTAGTTTCAGGAACAGGACGGGATCATGTGTTTTAAATCATTCTTTCTGCCTTGAAATTATCAGTAACACTTAAAAGAAGATTCCAGTACAGATATAGTACTTTTTGAGCATCACTGAAATACCTGGGGGAGAATGAACTTGGGCTTTTTCTTTGGACTGAAGTCAATGTTTTCTTTTTTAGGGACCTTGCAAAATCAAATCTGTAAATATTTCAACTTGAAAAAGTCAGGTCAAAATATTGAAATTTTGCCAGCCGAAAATGTGTTCACATCTATGACATTATCGTCAGGGGCAACCTATGAAACTTGGTGCAGGAACAATGGAACATCATGTTATTATGCTGAAAATCCAGCAGCTTAGAAAGAGTGTTAAAATTGCTTGTAGGTAATTGGAAACTGCAACATTACAGCTGCAATCCTAACCTCACTTTCCTGGGAGTAAGTCCCATTGAACACAATAGAATTTACTTCTGAGTAGACCTGGTTAGGCTTGTGCCCTAAGTGAAACAACTTGAAACCAGTTTGACCATAGGCAGGCTCAATAACACTCACTCAAGCAGCAGGCTTGCTGGCCACTTTCCTGTCCTTCTGCAAAGCAGTGGCATTGCTAGAGGGGGTGCAAAGCACTAAATTTTGCAGGCAGCCTCACTGTGGCTCCTCCCCTTCCAAAACCATTTTACTCCCACTACTGCGAATGGCTCCTAAGGGTAAGGGTAGGAGGTATTTGCACTCTGTAGTGAGGTTCCCTGCAAAATCTAGTGCTTTGTACCCCCTCCAGCTATGCCACTGTTGCAAAGCATTGTCGCATCCAAGAAAACCTTGCAAGGCATTCTGGGGCATGACAAGGCCAAGGAAGTGAGTTGTGGGCCCGGAGCAACCTGGAAGCAGCTTCTGAGAGCCCTACAATGTGCTGCTGTGGAGGTCAGAAGACTGAGAACTACTGACCAACTTTAAAATGGAACAATCTCGAATGGAACAACTTTAAGTGAGGACTTGCTGCATTCTGTCTCAAAAGTGTGTGCGGCAGAAGTCACAGGATGAATGTATATTGATGTTCACTGGAGGATAGAGGCTGTCATGTCTCTTATAGTTCTCTTACTCCATCACATACACTGCTCTGATTTTAAAAGTAAGACTTGTACATGTCATCGACATAGTACAATCATGACATTTCCCAGGTGAAATCTTATGTGCACCATAATAGGAAATAACCATAGCTTGCATCAAGATGGCCGTAATAGGAAATAACCATAGCTTGCATCCTGTTTGACGTACTGTGAATATGTGAATATTCCATATCTACAAAAGATGCCACAATAATCCAGAAATAACAGAAGTGAGTTCTGGACGTTGATCAAAACTTCACCAGAACAGAAGGGTATAGTTACAAATAATGAAATTAATCACTCAAGGATACCACCTTCAAACATTAGCCTTGTATAACACCATTTTTTTTCTCCATTCTTGCTATCCAAAGCTTTTGTCTAAGAACAATACTGGGTGCTAATGACTTACTGGACCACCAAAGAAAGTGCTACCCCTCTTTGACATGTCTTTTAAAGGAAAAAAAATAAGAATCGGAGACACTTGCCACTCAAGAAAGTCTCATGTTCATCATATTTCAGAAATACGTCCTCACCACTGAAGGGGCTTTAAGAAACGGAACAAGGAATTATAATTCCCCTCTATCAAAAAATCTGAACAGGGAGGGGATATTTTTTGCGGTGTGTGAGTTGAATCAAGTTAATGAGGCATCTAACATTGCAAAAAGAGCATTGCCTATAAATAAATCCCATCTGATTGGGATATATTAGTCTTCTGATAGCGCTCTACAGCCTACAGCTGCTTTGAATAGAATGTAGTCTATGTGTATAGATACAGACACTTGTTTTTACTCATACTTGTCCAGCCTTACGTTCCATACAGGAAAATACAGTTCTGCTTTTTATGGAGAAGTCTTTAGTGCCATATCTTCAATCCACATCCAACCTGAGTAGGTTGCCTCAACTACCCAGTGTCGGAAGGATCTAGCCATGCGAAGAGCCATTTTGAAGCCACTTATTGGAAGGCCTCTCATCCACTTCCCAAGCAGCATTTGTGGCTCCAAGCACATCAAACCCTCCGTTGTCTCCTAGGCTGGATCTGCACATGTAGGCAACCAGTATAGCTGGATGGTTTGTACTGACTGCAGTAGAGGACAGCATTTCTGAATGTGTTCCTGCAGAAAAGTTCCAGACAAGTAGATAACTATTACAACAACAAAAGCTGAGCTAGAACCATTTGCTCTGCAATGCTTCTAAAACAGCAAACATCAGGTTGCTGGGAACCCTGGAGCAGAGTTCCGTAGTGGGCCCCACAAGGAACCCCTGCCCAGTGCCCACAGCCCAATGGTGCATTGGTTACTACTGCTTAAGAACATAAAAACAGCCCCACTGGATCAGGCCATAGGCCCATCTAGTCCAGCTTCCTGTATCTCACAGCGGCACACCAAATGCCCCAGGGAGCACACCAGATAACAAGAGACCTGCATCCTGGTGCCCTACCTTGCATCTGCCATAGCCCATTTCTAAAATCAGGAGGTTGCACATGCACATCATGGCTTGTAACCCATAATGGCTTTTTCCTCCAGAAACTTGTCCAATCCCCTTTTAAAGGCATCCAGGCCAGATGCCATCACCACATCCTGCGGCAAGGAGTTCCACAGACCAACCACACGCTGAGTAAAGAAATATTTTCTTTTGTCTGTCCTAACTCAATTTGAGTGGATGTCCCCTGGTTCTGGTGTTATGTGAGAGTGTAAAGAGCATCCCCCTATCCACTTTATCCTTCCCATGCATAATTTTGTATGTCTCAATCATGATCCCCCTCAGGTGTCTCTTTTCTAGGCTGAAGAGGCCCCAACGCCATAGCCTTTCCTCATAAGGAAGGTGCCCCAGCCCAGTAATCATCTTAGTCACTCTCTTTTGCACCTTTTCCATTTCCACTATGCCTTTTTTGAGATGCAGCGACCAGAACTGGACACAATACTCCAGGTATGGCCTTACCATCGATTTGTACAATTGTATTGGCAACCTTGGCAACCTTCAGTCTCGAAAGACTCTGGTATCGCGCTCTGAAAGGTAGTTCTGGCACAGCGTCTAGTGTGACTGAAAAGGCCAATCCGGGAGTGACAGTCCCTTCCACACCGGGAGCAAGTGCAGTCTGTCCCTGGTCTGTCTCCCTGGCTATGGGCCTTCTTTCTTTGCCTCAGACTGTTGGCAAAGTGTCTCTTCAAACTGGGAAAGGCCATGCTGCACAGCCTGCCTCCAAGCGGGCCGCTCAGAGGCCAGGGTTTCCCACTTGTTGAGGTCCATCCCTAAGGCCTTCAGATCCCTCTTGCAGATGTTCTTGTATCACAGCTGTGGTCTACCTGTAGGGTGCTTTCCTTGCACGAGTTCTCCATAGAGGAGATCCTTTGGGATCCGCCCATCATCCATTCTTACAACATGACCGAGCCAACGCAGGCGTCTCTGTTTCAGCAGTGCATAGATGCTAGGGATTCCAGCACGTTCCAGGACTGTGTTGTTAGGAACTTTGTCCTGCCAGGTGATGCCGAGAATGCACTGGAGGCAGCGCATATGGAAAGCGTTCAGTTTCCTCTCCTGTTGTGAGCGGAGAGTCCATGACTCGCTGCAGTACAGAAGTGTACTCAGGACGCAAGCTCTGTAGACCTGGATCTTGGTATGTTCTGTCAGCTTCTTGTTGGACCAGACTCTCTTTGTGAGTCTGGAAAACGTGGTAGCTGCTTTACTGATGCATTTGTTTAGCTCAGTATCGAGAGAAAGAGTGTCGGAGATCGTTGAGCCAAGGTACACAAAGTCATGGACAACCTCCAGTTCATGCGCAGAGATTGTAATGCAGGGAGGTGAGTCCACATCCTGAACCATGACTTGCAGAGAGACTTGCAGAGAGACTTGCAGACTCCAGGTACTTGCAGAGAGCGTTTATCCAGAATCACAGTGCGGATTCCGAGCCAGCAGGTCCACCACTGATATGGTATTCTCCCTTAGACAACTGCAGGAGAAATGCAGGGAACAATGACAGCCACTCTTTATAGCCTTCATAGATCTCACGAAGGCTTTCGACCTGGTCAGCAGGGACGGCCTCTTCAAGATTCTTCCCAAGATTGGATGTCCAACCAGGCTCCTCAGCATCATCAGATCCTTCCACAAGGACATGAAGGGCACTGTTGTCTTTGATGGCTCCACATCAGACCCCTTTGACATCCGAAGCGGCGTGAAGCAGGGCTGTGTTCTTGCACCAACCTTGTTTGGGATTTTCTTCGCTGTCCTGCTGAAGCAGGCCTTTGGAACTGCAACAGAAGGCATCTATCTCCGGACCAGATCAGATGGAAAGCTCTTCAACCTCTCCAGACTGAGAGCAAAGTCCAAAGTCCAGCTGAAATGTCTTCGTGACTTCTTCTTTGCCGACGATGCAGCTGTCACTACCCACTCTGCCAAAGATCTCCAGCAGCTCATGGATCATTTTAGCAAGATTTTGGACTGACGATCAGCCTAAAGAAAACACATTTCTACAATGGCATTACAATATTAGCTGTTTTGTTCTCAATACCTTTTCTAATGACCCTAAGCATAGAATTGGCCTTCTTCACTGCTTCCGCACATTGGGTCGACACTTTCATGGAGCTGTCCACCAGCATGCCAAGATCTCTCCCCTGATCTGTCACAGACAGCTCAGAACCCACTGGCATTGCTAGGGGGGTGTGGGGGGTGCAGTCCGCACCAGGTGATGTGCTGGGGGGTGACGCGCCCTGGGGGAGGACGTGCTAACATTGCGGGGTAGGAGCTACCGCATCCTGCCATACACCATTGGATGTGGAATGGCTGGCAGAGTGCAGTGCAAAACACAGAATTGAAATAGCTCCTTTCCTTCAAAAGTTATGGCCAAAAATCCGGAATTAAAAAATGCATGTAGCCCTATGGAAAGTGAAAGTGAGCTGCCTCGCGCATTTACTCGCGAGTAGGCGCACTTCCTGTAGTCTGTCAGAAAGGGCAGTCTGAGAGGAATCCAATGACACCTGAATGGTCCCGATCAGATTGTAGCCCCCCCCAAAACACCCAAGAAGCTCTCGCCCTCCCAGCTGCGAGTCTGAGCTGGAAACAAAGCCACGTGGCCGCATTTACTCGCAAGTAGGCGGACTTGCTTTAGTCCAGGCAGACTGAGAGGCTCCAAGGACATCAGAATGGTCATCATCCAATGAGTGCAGACCCCAAAAACACAGGAGAAGGAGGTTCCTCCCTCCCAGCTGCCTCCCTCCCAGTCTATGGAGCCCTATGGAAAGCAAAGCAGCCTCACAGTCATGTTTACTCACAAGTAGGCAGATGTGCCTTGGCTGGTGGTCAGGCCAGGCAAAGGGGAATGTGAGGACACCAGAAGGGTCCTGATCCAATGGAGCTGCTCCAGAAGGCAGCCTACCCCCCTCCCAAAAAGGCTTGAATGGTAAGGGGAAGGTTTTCTGTTTTGCACTTGCAAAGCCAGGAGGGTCTTTATTCTGATGTGCCTGAAATAGAAGAATTTTAAACTGGGCACTGGAGAGGGCTGGAAATCTCACTGATTCTTTTTTTTTGTGGGGGGGGGGGGGTTGTTATTGCAGGCAGACTACAGAGTAAGCTCCATTTACCACTATGGGACTTACTTCTGAGTAGACATGCATAGGATTGGGCTCAAAGACTGCAATCTTACCCACACTTTCCTGAGAGTAAACCCCATTGACCACAATAGGACTTACTTCAGAGTAGATTCACTTGGTGGAACAGAACTGGCTCCCCCTTATTTAATTACTTCTTTTATTTTAATTTAATTATTTATAATTATTTATTTTAATTTGCTTGATGATGTCACTTCTGGCATGACATCACTTCCAATAGGTCCTGGACAGATTGTCATTCCAAAAAGTGGGACCCGGTGCTAAAAGTTTGAGAACTGCTGCAATAAGGTGTTAGTAAATTGACATGATGTGTGTGTGTGTTTGTGTGTGTGACTCTACAAGTTTTCAAAATCACTAAAATCAGAATTTGGAGGAATAAGACCATCCTGTTATATATCAATCAATGAGTAATTTCATACAGAATGCAATGAAAAAAACCACATTGAAATATCTGTGTTCTAACAAAAGGTACAGCCAAAAAACCAGTGGGGGTGGGGCAATGGTACATCACCACGCCCACCACCTGGAGCGTTGCCCCGCCCACTGCATGGGATGGCGCGCAGGCCTCCCGCACTGGGTGATGTGAATCCTAGTGACACCACTGTCAGAACCCATTAGCCTAAATGTGATGTTTTGATTTTTTGCCCCAATGTGCATGACTTTACACTTACTTACATTCAAATGCATCTGCCATTTTGCTGCCCGTTCTGCCAGTTTGGAGAGATCCTTCTGGAGCTCCTCACAATTTGCTTCTGGTCTTCACCACCAGGAAAAGTTTGGTGTCGTCTGCAAACTTAGCCACCTCACTACTCAACCCTGTCTTCAGGTCATTTATGAAGAGGTTGAAAAGCACTGGTCCCAGGACAGATCCTTGGGGCACACCGCTTTTCACCTCTCTCCATTGTGAAAATTGCCCATTGACACCCACTCTCTGTTTCCTGGTCTTCAGCCAGTTCTCAATCCAGGAGAGGGCCTGCCCTCTAATTCCCTGACTGGAGTTTTTTTCAGTAGCCTTTGGTGGGGCACCATGTCAAATGCCTTCTGAAAGTCCAGATATATAATATTCATGGGTTCTCCCGCATCCACATGCCTGTTGACCACAGGTTGACCTGGTTGGTTGGGCCCTCTGATGCAGACAGGCTCTCAGCCAGTGTCCAACCTTAGTGCCACTCCTGGCATCCTGCCTGTAATATTTTCTTTTGGGTACAGAGCCCAGACTCAGGAAAAAGGATGAGCGTCTACTGTATTTATCTCACAGGCTTCAACTAAGAGCCTGAGCCTATGCAGGCTAATGCTGGCAGAACAGGCATGTGCACAGTTGTGAATGGCTTTAAAGCATGTTGTGGCTGAGCAGAGACCAGCGCTGCCAGCTTTGAGGCCTGTGCGAGCAGGCTTCCACCGGCACTGAAGTGTCACCCACCAACTGCGGCAAGTGAACCGTTGGGAGGTGGGGAGGCAGGAGGAGGGTTTAACGGGGAGGGAAAAGGGGTGTTTTAGACGTAGGAGGGAGGTCTGGGGGGTGGTTCAGAACTTGGAGCTGGAGCTTGGAGGCTGCTGCTAGATCCTGTCCTCTCTCCTGCACATGGGAGCCCTACATGTGCTGCTTGAATCTGTGCAAGCTACTGAGCTAGTGGAGATCTGAGCAGACCCACAGGGGCTTCTGAAGACGTCTGTCACAGAAAGAGGGTGAAATGTAAAGTTACAATGTGTTTTTAATTGACCACGGCTTTTGACCTGATAACCAATAACCGCACACTAGTAATCACTGATGGGTCACCATAAATAACAATGCTGGAAAGTAACACACACACAGAAGAAGGTCTTCTAAAATAGGTTTCCTGCTGTTCAAAAGCATTTGCTTTCCATTCCATGCAAATTGATCATCACTGGAGAATTTAAATTAATTGTCATTAAATGACAGCAGAAGTCATGACAGCAGCAGGTTTACATCAGCCCTCTGCACCGGTGCATCGTCAGCATAGGATTGTGCTGTAAGCCTAGGATGGCCAAATGTGCGCAACTAAGAGCTGCATACGATAAACGCCAGATTTGAGAGCCGCAGCATTTAAGAAGCATTCACAATTTTAAATATATTTACTCATGAGAAACATTAAACTCATATTTTAATCCAGTGGACTCTGAGTTTATACCCAAGAAATATTAATAAAGCATGAAAAGTTTTAATTTACTTTCTAAATTAATTGTGATGGAAAAAGGAGCTCAGTCAACGTATTTCCATGAATTGCACAATATATGTCAAATATGTGGTTCTCGAGCCACAATTTAGCCACCCCTGAACTGAGCCATCACTTAATTGATGGGGATAAGTTTACTTAGAGGAAAACATTCGCCCTCCTTGGGCTTCAACAAATGTCCTCTTCACAATTCTTGATTGAAGATACAGCAACAGCCTTTAAAATCTACAGTATTGTATTTGCGATTACCTTTGACATTATTATCTAGCCAGTTTTACTATATAATTGAGTGTATGAAAAAAGATTTCTCTCGCTGATGAGCATTGGTCACTACAAAGCTGTGAGCTTTGGTCAATTATGGGGGGAAAAAAAAGATTGGGAAATGGTCACTTTTGCACTTGCGCTGCTAAACCATGACAAAATTTCATTGGTGTTCATGCGATTGATTGTTACTCCGATCAATGATTTCTCTGTGTGATGTTAGTGGTTTATAGTTCCTGCCAAAGACTGTTGTGATTATTATTTATAATTGTATTTATTCCAATGCTATGTTCATAGTGAGATAAAATATTTTTATTGCTTATGGTGGAAGGAAATATAATACTTAGCATTTGTATGGCACTTCTGAGTTTTCAAAGTGCTTGCCATATATTACCGTCTTGTTAACTTTACAAGAACCCCATATTATTAGCGTCATATTGTGGCTGAGGCTGGCCTAGAACCACCAACTTAGTTCACGGCAGAGGTAAGATTCAAACGAGGAAAATTGTGATTTGAACATAAGAAGAGCCCCGCTGGATCAGGCAAAAGGCCCATCTAGTCCAGCTTCCTGTAGCTCACTGTGACCCACCAGATGCCCCAGGGAGCACACAAGAGCATAAGAAGAGCCCCGCTGGATCAGGCCAAAGACCCATCTAGTCCAGCTTCCTGTATCTCACAGTGGCCCACCAAATGCTTCAGGGAACACACAAGACAAAAGACACAACCTGCGTCCCAGTCCCCTCCCCTGCAACTGGCAATCAGAGGCAGCTTGCCTCTCAAACCACTTGCACATACCTACTATGACTTGTAATCTGTAATGAACTTTTCCTCCAGAAATTTGTCCAATCCCCTCTTAAAGGCATCCAGGCAAGATGCCACACTGCATCCTGTGGCAAGGAGTTCCACAAACTAATTACATGCTGGGTAAAGAAATACTTTCTTCTGTCTGTCCTAACTCTCCCAACACTTGTAGCTCAATTCTTAACCACTATATCACACCAGCTCTCCTGAAGCTGACTATTAATATTTGATGTTATTTGGTAGTTACATGTAATGGTATTTCCAATTTGAAAATGTTGATAGCTGATATATTTTCAAAATGAAATTTTTTTTTTCCATTTCTGCTTTGAGCTGAAAGTTTCCATACTGACATATTCACTATGGAACTTCTGAATATATTTTGTCCACCATGGAACTCTTGCGTGTTGTTGGAGATTCTGGGACAAATTCCAGGGTGAATACTCAGTTCACTTGGAGCATGGTTGAGCTTCACTTTGCCTGCTGTGAATAGGACTAGAACACAACTAAAATTATCCTGTGCACTGTAGAGGAAGATCACTTGTGGCGAGCAAGCCCTCTTCTGGGGAACCTTGCCCATGACTTTTGCCCCTCTCAGTAAATCTTGCATTAACTTCCAATGTAGAGTCCTACAGTAGACAGTTTGAGAACAATTAATATATCGTATTTGACAGTGTTTGACACTTGGCACAAAATCATATTGAATATTGGATAATTTCACGGTTCACATGTAATGTTTTGTCTAATAGTCTTTCGCCGATACACAGAATTGTGTTTAAAACCTACAATGAAGAAGCTTCATGGAGCCATCTCTGATACAATGTCAACTATAAATCCAAAATGCGTCTCACAGGAACAGTAGTGTATCTTACTTGTTGGCATCCTTCAGTCTCGGAAGACTATGGTATCGCGCTCTGAATAGTGTTCTGGAACAGAGTATCCTCTCCAGTGCGTGAAGCCTGGGTAAAGTAGGTATGGAGGATAGATTGTTTCCCATGCAGCAAATCCCCCCTCTCCACGTCGCTGAAATGGTCCAATGGAAAGGCAGAAGCCAATACGGTTGGTTCCAGCGACGTCGCAGGAGTTGTCAGAACGTGACTGTGTTCAGCCATGAACTGCCTCAGGGGCTCCGGCTCCGGATTTTGCCTCGAGGTTGACTCCTGAAGCCTCTTCCATAACTGGATGTAGCCACAAGGCAGTGGAGGTTTGGGATCAGAGTTTTCCTTCTCTCAGATGAGCTGTCTTCCCAGGCTAAGGAGTCCCATCTACCCGGTGACTGTTTAGTCGCCTCTTACGACAAGTACAGCCAAACTGAGGCCCTATTCTTATCCCTAGCCCTCAGGGGATAGTAGTATCTAGTAGTGTATCTAGAGGGGGGTAAAGCACTAAGTTTTGAAGGCACCTGAACGTGCCATGCAAGTGACCCCTCCCCTTTGCATTCGGAGATGAATACCTTTGTTTGCACCCACTGCCCAGAATGGCTCCAAAGGGGAAGGGCTGCTTGCATGGCACATTCAGGCACCTGCAAAACTTAGTGCTTTACACCCCCTTTAGCTATTTCTCTGCACAGGAAAATATGATAAAATTATGTAAACAGTGGTGTTTTGTGCACTACTCATTGTCAATTGTAAGGTATGTGGATTCTACAATTATAAAGCTTTCCTTTGATCTGGAAATTAATCATCTGAGATGTTTGTTCAGATGTGGTCTTGCCTTTCCCTAATGGCTTTTGGGATATAGGTAGAATCTTTTTTCTTATCTTTAGTTTCTACTAGCACAGCATCCAAAACTCACACTGCAGCATCACTTATTGTGATGAACCAGGAGTTCCACAACTGTATATGCCCTATAGGATTGGTCTAGTTTATTTAGGCCTAAATCTTAACCAACTTTCCAGCACTGATATAGCTGTGCCAATAGGGCAGGTGCTGCATCCTTGTTGGGTGACAGTCATGGAGGCCTCCTCCAGGTAAGGGAATGTTTGCTTCCTTACCTCGAAGCTGCACTCCCCTTACCTTGGTGCTGGAAAGTTGGTTAGGATTGCATCCTTAAGGCCCAATCCTATCCAACTTTCCAGCACCAATGAAGCTGCAATGCAGCCCCAAGGTAAGGAAACAAATGTTCCCACACCTTGAGGAGGTCTCTGAAACTGCCTTCCCAACACAGGAAGAAGCACATACCTCATTGGCACAGCAGCCCCAGCACTGGAAAATTGGATAGGATTGGGCCCTTAGTCTAAATAAGTGTAACTGAAAAAGTTGCACATTCTTCTTCTGTTTATCTGGGCTTCATAGTAGACCTTCAATTCCTACTCCAGGAAGCCATTATGATGATACAGTTTCAAAATCAGAAAATATGTCTGCATGGAGACCAAGAATTGGATTATCTGTTGGCAACCGTCAGTCTCGAGAGACTCTGGTATCGCGCTCTGAATGGTGGTTCTGGAACAGCGTCTAGTGTGGCTGAAAAGGCCGATTCGGGAGTGACAATCCCTTCCACACTGGGATCAAGTGCAGTCTGTCCCTGGTCTGTCTCCCTGGCTATGGGCCTTCCTTCTTTGCCTCTTTGCCTCAGTCTGTTGGCCAAGTGTCTCTTCAAACTGGGAGAGGCCATGCTGCACAGCCTGCCTCCAAGTGGGCCGCTCAGAGGCCAGGGTTTCCCACCTGTTGAGGTCCACTCCTAAGGCCTTCAGATCCCTCTTGCAGATGTCTTTGTATCGCAGCTGTTGTCTACCTGTAGGATGCTTTCCTTGCACGAGTTCTCCATAGAGGAGATCCTTTGGGATCCGGCCATCATCCATTCTCATGACATGAGAATTGTATTAGAAGAAAGCAAATTTGCAAAGTGGCCATCCTATACCTTTCTTCTTCATCGTCTATCCCGTATGGTGGCGGGTCTGCTATCCTGGATCAAAGTCTCTATTGCTCTCAGTCACAAACTTGGTCTGGATGTAGGTGGGTAATTTTCATGTCACAATGCAACATGCTAAGCCAGCACTACTTTGGTCAACCCTTCGGTTGTTTGGCGTTGACCTCCAACTGAAGGCCCTTCTGTGCTAGCGTATCGGCATTGCCGCGCAGGACGTGGCCGTGCCATCAAAGTCCAACTTCTCTCATCTTGTCGGCTATTGGAGCGATGCCGTACCACTGCTGAATGTCGTTGTTGCAAACATGGTCAAAGTGAGTACTACCACTAATCCAGCACAGCATCTTTGTCTCCATGATACTAAGTCTGCAATCCTAACCACACTTTCCCGAGAGTAAGCCCCATTGAACCAAATAGGACTTACTTCTGAGTAGACCTGGTTAGGATTGTGCCCTAAGGCAACGTTCAGTTTCTTTGATTACCGGCCAATATTCAGCTCCGCAGGATGTGTGCTACTGCAGGATGACTGTCCGATAGATCCTCAATTTAAGATGGTCACTGATTTTCTTGTCACAGAGGACACGGGTCATCGGGAGCCATTTTATCCAGGCCGCTTTTCCTCGCCCGGTGGTCTTGTGGCTCTCGTGGCCACCCTGTATCTTTATTAATGCAATATTTAGGTTGCACTAATAATGCACGCTTACCTGGGAGGAAGTCCCATTAATCAAATGGGGTTTACATCTTGGTAGGCATGCAGAGGATTGCACAGCCGATCTTTGAACGCCTGTTGAAACAAAACTGCAGCTTTAATTTGAAGAGTGGATATTTTAAATTTTAAATTTTCTTTTGGAAAAGAAAAGAAAAAAAACTTTGCTGCTGTTCACGTGAAGTGGCTGTGATGGCAGCATATGCACTGTAAAGCGCACATGCTGCTTTTTGCACAAAACCCTCTCATGGTTTCTAGCATTTTTTTTTCCCCGCAGACATACCGTGATTAACAGTAATAAATCTTCCCTATAATATTTCTGCCATTTTTGGCAACTCTTTTTTCCCCTTTAACCTTTCTCATTCAAAAGTGAAATTTGTTGTTAGGGAAAAATGGAGCGTGGAGATCGGAAGCAACAGTGTGAATAAAGGAGCAAGTCTGTTTTGACTGGCAGCTTTCTGTTTGGCTGCCTTTTGGGAAGGGGGGAGCGCGGAGTTGCAGGAAAGCGACATATTCCCAGCTGCAAACAATGTTCGGCTTCGCGATTTGCTGTCGACAAGATACGGGCAACTCACCCAGCACCAAGGACCGCAATGGAAATAGACGATGCCAGAATGCCACAGCTAATGTGTGCATTTTAGGTGCCTTTAATTAACATAATTTGCATATCATTTCCATGAACATGGCAGAGGCGCAATTATGTGTAGGGCATGATGCAATTACTTGGATTTGCGGTCCTTGAAAACCACTGGAAATTACTCTGGTGGGAATTCTTTTTTTTTTTCCAAAATTCTGCAGCATCGTGGCATCAAAGTCCACCTTTCTCATAGTAGGATAGTTAATAACACGTAGTATTTGTTGACTATTTTCTGAGCATGTCAACCGCCTCACCTGTGTTACCTTGTTTTGGTCCTTACAACAGCTCGGTAATGTAGCCATAACCGAAGCGGGGGCAGGGGGACTTGCCTAATCTAACATGGAGGTGAGAGTTGAACCAAGTCCTGATGTGAAACTGACTGCCCAATCCTATCCCCAACCATTAGCACCAATGCAGCTGCACTGGAAAAGCATGTGCTGCACCCAGTGGTGGTGAGAACAATCAGATAGCCAGCAGGAGGTAAGTAAAAATATTTTTTCTGTATCCCCTACCTAATCATGTATGAGTCTCCTTGGCTGCACAGTCCTCCTTTTTTATCCACGGAGATCAGTTCAAGAACCTCCCATGGATCCACAAATCTGCAGACACTTCCTGTTTCCTCATCAAACCAGGACTGAGGACTCTAGGAGGCCTTCTGAAGCCTCAGAAGGCCTGCTGGAAGCCTCAGAAAGCCACTTCTGGTTTGGTGAGTGTTATGTATGCAAGTTATGCAGGATCGAAATCCTGCATAACTGATTGGCTCAGACTTATTGCTGGCCAATCGGGTGAGGGATCGAAATCCTGCCATCAGATTGGCGCTCTATTTAATGTTTCAACTGCACCAATCACAGGAAGTCCGGGCGGAGCTACAGGGTATAAAAGCCAGGGGTGTTTGTCTTGTGTCAGATTCATTGCCAGGTCCTGTTCTGAAGATGGAATAAACGTATTGAGCTGTTATCTCTGTGCCTTCCTTTATTCGCATGGACCCACTAGATAACAGTGAGGAAAGTAGTAGTTGCTTTCCCCCAGTATCCGTGATGAGTCAAGGTGCAGATGCTAGATCCATCGGTACTGGGGTTACACTGTACACCAACCAATTTGCTGGCATAAATCTGAGAATAGAAAAAGGACAGGGTAGCTTGAGGAGGGGATATGATCTGGCGCACAGCAACCACCTCCTCCCCACTCCTGCCCCATCTGCTCTGAAACTCCCCCTGCCCTCCCCCTTTCAGCCCACAATACACCTCTGCTGCTAACATATCAGTGATGACAGAGGCTCTGGATCTGCTACTGTGCTCACTGCACTGCTGTCTGTGACACTGGTCATACGCTTCTGGCATTGGTGCCATTGCGCCATCATAAAAGGCCTTGCAATGTCAGAATGCTAGTTCCGGCAGCACAAGGCCCCAGTAGAATTGGGGCCTTTGCCACTGTGCTGGACCAGATGTCTAGTTATAAAAGTTCTCATAGATAATCATTCATAGTTATGAACAAAGAAAGCAAGCGGTACGCAGCCAAGGCCCAAAGGAAAAGAACCACAGAACTTTGTATAGCTCCAACTGGGATCACAGAATCGCCCTCAAGAAAATGATTTAGCACTGAGAGTCATAGTGTGATTCTCTCTCTCTCTCCACCCCCTACAGCAATTACTTAACAAGTATTCAGCACAGTCAGATGTATCTTCTCTGATTGAGGCAAAATGTGCATGTGGTATTAAAAGAATGGGGAATTTTCAGTGGCATAGCTAGAGGGGGTGCAAAGCACTAAGTCTTGCAGGAAGCCTCCCCATGGTATAAAAGCAGCCCCTCCCCTTCAAAGTCATTCCAGGCAGGGGAGCAAAACGGGCATACGCCTGGCTCTGAAGCGGAGCGGGAGGTGCTACTTGCACACCACGTTGAGGCTCCCTGCAAGAATTAGTGCTTTGCACCCCCTCTAGCTATGCCACTGGGCATTAAAATGACTTTGGGCCATTTTGGACAATGTAGCAACTGTTACCCTGCACATGCCTGATCTCATCTGATCTTGGAAGCTAAGCAGGGTCAGGCCTGGTTAGTACTTGGATGGGAGACCACCTGGGAATACCGGGTGCTGTAGGCTTATACCATGATCTCGGAAGCTAAGCAGGGTCAGGCCTGGTTAGTACTTGGATGGGAGACCACCTGGGAATACCGGGTGCTGTAGGCTTATACCATAGTCTTTCGAGACTGAAGGATGCCAACCATTGAAGCCTCAAACCAGCTCCACACAATTATGGCTTTGCATATTCTTGATGGGTATACAGCCTAGCTCTTCTCTTGCTTCTCCATCAGTTTCTTTATACACACGTATGTGTATGCATTATGTAAGTGTGTGAGTGTGAGAGATGAAGTATGTGTGTGACAGATGGGGAGGATTTATCTAAACTGCACCTCTAAATGAACTGCTAAACTGAAGCAAGTTTAGCAGCATATGTAAGGGGGCGATTCAGATGAACTGCTCCATCACACGGTTAGGATACATACCAGGGCTCAATGGAACAGGCCAGGGTGTGCACATATCACAAGTGCACATGTCTACGTGGGGACAGTTTGGCAATAACAGTGTGGCTAAACTAGCTCCAGAAGCTGCTTAATTGTTGTTTTGCCAAATTCCTGGTCCAAGCTTCACCTACAGAACCTATGCCCACTTTAAGCTAATTAGCTCCCCTTTGTGGCCCAACAATGACCCTAGTTCTGCACTGCAGCACTGCTGGATCCCACCACTAGGGTAGCTCACCTGTTCAACTTGCAGAGGTCCTCCTTCCTCCTCTCTCCTTCCAGCAGCTTCTCCAGCAACACCTTGATCCTCAGCAGGTCTTGGGCATGGCAGCCTTACTCCAGTCTTTCCAGCAGTCTCTTTTCCAGCAATCCTCAGAAGTCCATTCACCCATCTGCCAGTCAGTCAGTTAGTCAATTGGTCAGTCAGCAGGTCCAGTAGTCCATCAGCTAGTCCATTGGTTCCTCAGGTCAGCAATCAGCTAGTCCATCAGTCAGTCAGTCAGTCCTGCCTAAGCTCCTTCCTTCTACACCCACCCTTTCTCACTGCTCCAGGAGCTGCTTTTATCCCTGTAATGACTTGGCGGCCTCTAGTGGCTGCAGCTGTGCAGCTCACCCACTGCCATCTAAGGCCCTGGTGTTAACCCCATGCTTGCCTGCCAGAGCAAAGGGTCACTGTTGACACCACACCTTATCTCCTCAAGGGATCTTCTGCATTTCCATTACAGTGGTTCAGGGCTCAGTCCTCTCCAATTTTCCAGCACCAACCCTGTCACAATGTAGCCCTGAGGTAAGGGAACAAACATTCCCTTAGCCTACACCCCCACCTGAGGATGTAGTGTGCCCTGTTGGCACAACTGCATAAGTGCTGAAAAGTTGGATCAGTTTGGGCCCTTAGTGTTTAACTCATCACATGGCTGGCAACCTTCAGGCTCGAAGGACCATGGTATAAGCCTACAGCACCCAGTATTCCCAGGTGGTCTCCCATCACAGGGCATGTTCTAATATGCAGTTCTTCATGACTTGATGTTGCTCTGAACTGTATTTTCAATCCTGCATCTTTGTGTCAACCTACGTAACTGATTTGTGTGATTTGCCAAGGAGCTCCTAAAAACGGCACCATGGAAAAACTGTGTTTGCCACTTCGGAACAGCAAACCACTCTAACAGCACAATCCTTGCACATTTACTCAAAAGTAAGCCCCATATGTTTAATGGGGCATACTCCCAGGAAAGTGTGCATAAGATTGTGTAGCCTGACTTCTTTAAAAAAAAGTGTACTTGCTTTCAACAGAACTTTGAACAACTGTTTTCAGTTGCTTGGCATCCATTGAAATATTTGGGCTATTAATTTTGGAATGAGATTTTCTTCCATGAATGAATTTCATTCTCTAGGAAGCAAATTGTGCAGGGGCTTCTTCACAAGAATGAAGCAGGAATTGGCTGGATCTATTTTCACTTATAGTAGAATGAGGTGGGAATGAGAGGGAATTGTTCTGAGATGACAGACTGGTCTGTACCACTTCAGGGTACAAATGGAGAAATCACTTTTTAAAATGTCCCAGTGTAATTCTGGGCTTCTCGGACAGGGGTTAGGATCTGGCTTAAGTGATGGAGGCCAGTTCCACCTCTCTTCTGGGCCCAGTCCTGCCTCCTGCAGCTTGCCCCCCGACCCCAAAATTCCCCATTCTGCCCTTACACCACCCTCCCCAACTCCTGGTGCCGGGTCCCCTAGGCCAGTGTGAACTTGGTTGGTTGGCAACCTTCAGTCTTGAAAGACTATGGTATAAGCCTACAGCACCCAGTATTCCCAGGCGGTCTCCCATCCAAGTACTAACCAGGCCTGACCCTGCTTAGCTTCCAAGATCAGACGAGATCGGGCATGTTGGCAATGGGATGAAGAGCTGGGTGTCTTTGCACCTGCCTACCCAGCCTGCAAGTCATCACAGACATGCCTTATGCAGGGTGACCGAGACACCTGCAGGAGCTTCACTGCAGGGTGACTTAAACGTCCTCCTTTTCCCTGCGAGCAGGTTCCTTCAGGCAGCACATAGCCTTCTTTTAATTAATAAATTATATAATTTAATAGTAGGTATTATAGTGTTCAAATTAACCACATGAAATCAATATACATGTGTTTTCAGCCTTTCTTTTGTCATGCCCTACATTTTTCTGGGACTCCTACATTTTGGAGTGCCTTGTCCTCTTTTGCATTTAGGACATCTGGTCACCCTCTCCCTATGGCACATTTGCAACACTCCCAGCCTGGCGCAGGAGACTTGCGCCCGCCAAAAGGTGAGTATGAAATGCGATTACAGGCATATACTTTGTGCACACACAAACACTGCCACCCATATAGACTTCCTTCTTTTCTTATTTGGAAGAATCTTCCTCGGAAGACTCTTTTCTCCCATTGTCTCCTTCCATAGCCCAAATGGAATGCGATAGATTTTCAGTCTGTAGCCTCTTGGGATGTCACTAAAATGCTGTCCAAAAGTGTCACATTCTTTAATTAAAAATAAACTTCCAAAGACCGATCGTTTTGAGTTGTTTCGGCACTTTCCTAAATAGTCTGCTTTCCTGAATGGAGGCCAAGAAAGCAATTACTTTGTCAGCCTCTATATTCATGGATATTACTTTTTAGGCAATCTGTAGATGCAGGTTTACTGACAGAATTATGAAAAGCCTTGGAAGGGATTCCGCAAACATTTCAAAATAGCTTTTCAAGAGCCACAACAAGATAAAAGTTACAGCGAGGCAGATTCAAAGTACTCTGTTGCATATTCATGGAGTAGATGACTATCTGTCTAGCCAGCTTTTATAGAAGGAGCCTCACATTCCTGACCAATGCCTTCCAAATGTTTCGTGGAACCTTCCAATGAAACCACTGGACTACACAGCTTACTCTAGGGATGTTCTTATAGTGATGATCGCTTACTCATGCCATCTTTTAGCCCAATCCTATTAAAAACCACCCAATTGACTGGGGCAGAACCAAGGAGAATAAGGGAAAGGGGCAGTGGATAGGGAAAGGATCCTGGGGCATCCAGTGAGGCCATGATCCATCCCTCTTTCTCCTCTCCCACCTCCTTCCACTCTGCCCAGATGTACCCCCATTCCTTCCCCTCCTTACCCTGCAACCTCCTAAGGCTGGAACATCCTTGTACTATAAGACAAGGGAACAGTGCATACAATAATGACTTCTGTTCCATTTGTTATTCATTAATGGGGATGGATACAGGGACATTCTTTACCCTCTCACACACACACCAGAACCAGGGGACATCCACTAAAATTGAGACTCAGGAGAGTTAGAACAGACAAAAGAAAATATTTCTGTACAGCATCTGTGGAACTCCTTTGCACAGGATGTGGTGTTGATGTCTGGCTTGGATGCCTTTAAAGGGCACTGGACAGATTTATGGAGGAAAAGTCCATCACAGATGGCAAGCCAGGATGGGTATGTGCAACTTCCTGATTCCACAAGTAGGCTATATCTGAATGCCAAGACGCAAGGGAGTGGCAACAGGATACAGGTCTCTTGTTGTTTTGTGAACAGTGGCATAGCTAGAGGGGGAGCAAAGCACTAAGTTTTGCAAGGAGCTTCACTGCAGCGTGCAAGAGGCCCCTCCCCTTCAGAGCCATTCTGGGCAGGGGGAGCAAAGCAGAAGCATTTGCCTCTTCTCTGGGCCTTCTCTGGCATCTGCCTTTGTTTTCTTCCTGCTGCCCAGAATGTCTCTGAAGGGAAAGGGGAAGGGCTGCTTGCATGCCATGGTGAAGCTCCCTGCAAAACCTAGTGCTTTACACCCCCTCTAGCTATGCCACTGGCTCCCTGGGGCATCTGGTGGGCCATTGTGATAGCTGGACTAGATGGACCCTTGGCCTGATCCAGCAGGGCTCTTACGTTCATTAGAAGGCCAACCTCTTTCTTCAAAGTTTTTATGTCTAGCTAGTTAAATCCCTTCTTATATTCCCTCCTGCCATCGCCATGCATATGTCCAGATACACACACACATATCTATAGATGTACATGTGACCCAAATGAGTTGAGAAGGTATACATGAGGGCAAAGCAGATTGCTTTCCTGTATTTTTGTCTCTGCAGCTCCCCCAACTGATGAGGCACGCTGCTGTCCAGAATGGAAATATATATATATTGCATTGCCTCTCAATGCAGCCCTCAGGGAGCCCCCAGTCTCCAATGAGCCTCTGGCCCTCCGGAGATTTGTTGGAGTCTGCACTGGCCTGACGCAACTGCTCTCAGCATGAGGGCAACTGTTTGACCTCTCGCGTGAGCTGTGGGACAAGGGTTCCCTCCACTGCTTGTTGTTTCATGTCTGTGATGCAGTAGTGGCAGCAAAGAAAAGGCCAGCCTTGCTTTGTGCAAGGCTTTTTATAGGCCTTGAGCTATTGCAAGATCTTCATTCATTCATATAAGTTCATCTTTAATCTATTCATTTATGTAAACTTATGTAAATTTATTCAAATTTTAAATGTAAATTAATTCTTTTTTTCTCTGGCCTCCAACACAATGTCAGAGAGACGATGTGGCCCTCCGGCCAAAAACTTTGGACACCCCTGGTATATTGAGTTGGTGACATTAAAAGGAAAAAAAAATGTAGATAATAAGGAGCTACACAAAACAGGTTGCAAAGACTCCCAAAAGTTTCGGACCATCATTTGCTTGTAGGAGGTTCTCCTTTGTGCCTTCTGATCACTTTACTGCTGTAACCTGAGGGTATAATCAGAGAGTGAATTTTACAAGGCAAGGAAACAGATGATCCAATTCACAAGGGACGCACTGTCAGGCTTTTCCCAGCACCAACAAAACATATTAATCCTTGTCACTGTTTTCAGAAACGCTGTGACAGAAATAAACCTGTATTGTAACTTGGCCCTTTTAATGAGCTTGGAGAGTGGGGCTCTTTCCACTCAGCACCTGAAAAACACAACAAAACACCTTTTATATTACACATATGAGGTTTGCTGCTGGCTAAATATGTACACAGAAGTCTATAAATCAGCACTGCACAGCCAGCTGGGAAGTCAGAAAGCAAATTCGGATTCTGACATGAACTTCACAGACCAATTATCTACTTGGAATCATGGGAGTTGAACAAACAAATACCAGCCCCTGCTGAGTCCTTTCAGCCCAGCAGCTTATGGGTGATTCAGTTGCATCCGAGGCTTTTAGACTGATCAATTCTTAATCACAAAGCACAAAAAAAGAGAGAAAAATATTCCCAGACTCTTGTCACTTTCTTTGGGCACCTTTGTTAAGACTCAGCTTCAAAATGATTTCTTTGCTCCCCCCCTCCCCAAGAACCGCAGACACTGTTTTTATTGACTCCCTACTTGTAAAATGTTTATAGCTTGTTAATTTATATTTACCCCTTTTCTTATGCCTGCAAATCAACATCACTTAGCACAGTTTGGTTACACTTTGTCCAAAGGAAATTACAGGGGCCTGCTATGGGGCTAAAATGGAGGAGAGCGGAGAAAAATCGATACGCCAATGATTAAATAGATTGTCGCAAATTCACGTCCGTAAGCTGCAGCATGGAGACATCAGTGTGACATCTATCTGGCAGTTAATGTGCTTTCAGGCAGTTGAAGAACATTTGAGAACCAGGCAAAATACAACAGAAAATGACGGGCTACTCTCAAGCCATTCCCACACACATGCACACAGGGCACATACAACATGCAACCTTCATTTTGCTCTTTGACATCATCATATTTGCCATTTATAGCCCTGGAAAGTCCACACTGTTCTGTGATGCCTCCTTTATAAGTTGCTGAATCCATTTTGACACACACATTTATGGCTCTTCCACGATAGCCTCCTATTTACAAATATTTGAACACTTGTTTTTTCCTCCCCCCCCCCAAATCTCAGGTGTGTGATGTGTGTGTACAACCAGCATTAATTAGAAGACAACAGTTATTGCCACATGTCTCTCAAACATCATTACTTAGGATTCTAACAATGTTGAACAGGTGATGATAATCTGTCTATATTAATTTTTTTTAATTCTAGAATACAGCCACCTTTTGGGGAAAAAAAATACATTTTAAATGTGTTCAGGTATTGAGCATGTTCGTTAGTATTGCAAAAACATTTGAGAGATGGGTTTGTAAATCTGAAATACCATCCAGAATTCAACTCGATCAAAGAACTCAACCTTAGAATGATGATTTTGAGTCACAATTTAGTAGCAAGTCAACGGAACGAAAACTGGTGGATTGAGTCCTCCACCGCCTGCAGTTAGTGGGAGCAAACAAACAAACAAACAAGAACTCTGCTTCTGTGTCAGCTCCATTCATATGAAAGGAACTTGTTAGTAGTCCCCATCTCCCAGTCTCCTACAGCCTGTTGAAAAGATGGAGGCTATGTGAGCAAAACCGGCACTGCTCTACATATTTAGGTTGAGCTGGCTCATGAATCAGGTTGAAAAGCATCTCTGGTCATCTTAAGAGGCCAAATTATGCACTACAAGTCCAGCAGGAAGTACAAGGACATAACTACCGGGCCAGGCTGCTACCAAAAATGGCATTATACGTAATAAAACTTATTGATGTCCTGACATTATCAATGTTATGTGTTTCTCTGCCACCACCATCAAGGGTGTAAAGCAGCCTCAGAGAAATTCAACATTATGGTATTGGGACAGAGGTTTATCTTTTATATTCTGTCACACTTGAGCACATCCATGTTTGGACAATTGATTCTCTTCCAGTGGGCTTTGGCTTTTGTGGTTAACAAGTGGAGAGAATGAGATGAAACTAATTTGTCTGAAGGGCACGGAGTTAGATAAGATCGTAAGCACATGTGAAAATCTAAAGTGTGTTGAGCTATACTCTGGGTGGATCCCTTGCCAAACCTACACATAAGAATTGTGAATTCTACAAATGCAAATACATTTATTATGAAATAGCACATATCCATTACATGGTGTATCTATATTGTACGGATGTCCACATTTGACCAACTACATTAAGCTAGCTAGCTTTCCACATGTACACACGCACATACTTAAAATAGGCACATTTGATCAGTTGAAATAAATAAAACTGGACACGCAGATTTCAAAGGGAAAAATAGCTTGTTCCAAACTGAGACTATATATGACAAGTTTCAGCTTCAGGTTAATATTTATCACTGCTGTAAGTTATAAACTCCTGGAGAACAGGGGTGGGGGAAGTATAATGGAAATGTTAACAGACCCTTAATTATAGAGGCTTGAAACATGGAACATAACAAAAACCCTTTTAAAGTAAATATACACTATTAACCACCAGAAGAATGAACTTTTTGTATTTCACATGGCAAATCAGAGGAATGAGCTAAAGTAAAAAAAATAAAATAAAAATCAAAGTTACTCTGGAGCGTTTTCCATGTGTTGAAACCACCAAAGGCAAGACAAAATGATCTTTGAAAGATGCCCATTTTTTAATGCGCTGAGCACAGTTCTAATGCGATGTAAAGTGAATGTTGCCGCTTGTCGTATTTTACTTCTAATTACAGTATGTATTGAGGCCCTTAATGGATTTGGTAAAACAAACATTAGCAAGTAGCGTGGTAAAAACTCATGCGCACAAAATAAAAAAAAAGCCTACATGCGTCAAATAGAAGAAAAAAATGAAACAATGTTATTGGGGAAATTCATGTGTGCTGGTGGATGGGGGAGAACATTCAAATCTATTCTTGTTGACTCCTCTTGGGTTTACCAGTTTAATTGTGTCCCCAAGTCTGTGGTTTTTGAGGTTTTCTTGAACTGTGGCATTGAAGGAAAAGTAAAATGAAGTGACAGAACAGATTAGAAGGCGATAATGAAAGGGAAAGCCTGAATAAACCAAGTGTAAATTTTTGATAAGAAGACTCCCCCCGCCCCCATCATCCCACTTGTTGTGTGGATTTTGGGTGTCTCTTTTCCTACCCCCACAAGGAGATGAAGGTGACTTGTAAATATTACCCAAGGTCCATGCAGAAAATTATGAAAGGCCATAACCTGAGGTGAACACATTAATTTTAAATGCAAGGGGTTGGCCGTTGTGGGTGATGCGCTGTCATCTGGAAAGATCCAAAGTGTGCAATGGGATTTTCACGGAAAAAAAAATATATATTTTGCTCCCCATTCTGTTTCCCACACACATTTGACAAATGTTAGGACCGAATTATCACTAGGCAAACTGGTAATTGGTAGCGCTCGGTAATTGGTTTCATTATATTATGCAATGGAAAAGGGAGAGAGATGCTATACTCTACCTATGTGTTTTAGATAATACGGCATTCGCAATGCAAGGCAGCTCTTTGTTGTGTTTAAGATGAATGGCTAACTAGGCTGAAGTTGCTTGAAAGGCTATTGAAAAGATTTCTGTCCTATTTAGTAAACCTGATTATCTCAGTAATGTGTGCTGACCAGCAGAATTTTTCAGCAGCACCCTGTATTTACCCGGGCTTTCCTCTGCTAAATACTAAATTTCATTTATGAATTAATTACCATGTCCTCATTTGCTAAAAGAAAAAAAAAATGTCACACCAAATGAAAAGCAATCTCTCTAGATGTGGATTTTACACTGCACTAGATCAATCCCAATACCAGTAAATGGATATTATTAAACAGCATGGGGTAGTGCAAACTGGGAAAGAAAACTTGTAGTGTACTGCCTTTGAGCAGACCTGGCTTGCATGCTGTGACAGGGCAATTGTCGACATGCTTTTTCATGCCAATCCGCTGCTTTTTCAACTCTAGATGCTATGGCAACCAGGGTTTAACAGACTAAGCAGCTAACAAGCTTCCCTGATGGAATTGTCTGCTTGTATGATTGCCTTGTCTTACTGAAAATATAAAATAGAACGAAGATGCTTGTGGACATTTGTCAAACTGATTATAATTTGGACACTTGAATCATAATTACCTGTTGTATATTGTTCAGCACTGACCAGCACTATTTTCCACGCTGTCTGTCGAGGACCCAAGTGTGTTTGTACCCTCTGTTGCCCGTTGAAATGAGAGGGTCCAGCCATTCGGAGTTGGTACATCATGGTGAACACAGGGGGAAAAGAAAAGATACAACAGTGATGATGTGGTTCTATAGGGTTTGTTTGCTTCTCCTTGATTTAAATGGATGGTCTCTAAGAAGCAAACAGAGTTCTATATAAGACTGGATCAAATAGCTGCAAAAACCAAATTTGCAGAACATAAGAAAATTGCACCAAATTTTGTTTCAGGATGATTCATTGAGATTTTTAAATTTCATTTTTCCCCCCCTTGGCTTTCATTTTAGATTATTTACAGATGAAGGTCAATACAAATCTGATTGGGTCATATGCCCAAATTAAAGCAAAGATTGGAAGCAATTAGCTTTTATTTTCTTCTACCGTGGGATCTCCATCCAAGGCTTGGGACAAGGGGAGTGGATGGTTAGAAAAAAAGTATTTTTGAAGCAGATGGGCCTCTCTTATTAAAACATGATTGCTGGATTCAGGTGTGGGGGCAGGCCAGCACCTCTGCTACTACAAAGGGGAAGATTTCAAGAGTAAGCCACATAAATAGCTGGATTAAGCCTATTAATACTGCCCTCTGGTGACACGGAAATATTTGTTATGGTAGGAGAATCAGGTCTTTGGGTAGTCCTAAGCAACCAGTTTCGACCATTTTTACTGAGATGGCAGTTGAAAAAAATGTCTTCTCCAAAATTGTCTTCACATTTCTCCTCTGCAAGTTTAATTTTCAGTATTCTCCAGATATTTGCTGGCTAAGTGAATTCCCCCCCCCCAAATATTCCTCAAATCTATGTATTTCATAACCAAAGAAATTGAATTTTCATATATGATTGGATATTTATTTCTTCTCTTCATACTCCACTCTTCAACCACACCGGCACCCAAAGCAGCTTACAAATTATAAAACAATATCATAAATCATTAAAGATGACACAAAATAGGCAACCTTCAGTCTCGAAAGACTATGGTATTGCACTCTGAATGGTGGTTCTGGAACAGCGTCTAGTGTGGCTGAAAAGGCCGATTCGGGAGTGACAATCCCTTCCACACTGGGAGCAAGTGCAGTCCGTCCCTGGTCTCTCTCCCTGGCTATGGGCCTTCCTTCTTTGCCTCTTAGCCTCAGACTGTTGGCCAAGTGTCTCTTCCAACTGGGAAAGGCCATGATGCACAGCCTCCAAGCGGGCCGCTCAGAGGCCAGGGTTCCCCACTTGTTGAGGTCCACTCCTAAGGCCTTCAGATCCCTCTTGCAGATGACACAAAATGCATACATATAAAACACCCATTGAAAAGTTAAGCTATAAAACAGGGTAAACAATATTTGTTAGTGGATCCTGGGGCTTAGATCAATGAGCTAGAAAGCAGTGTAGCGAAAATGCTGCAAAAGTTCCACCCAATAGCATAGCCATTGGGACACCGGGACACAGGTTGTGTCTGTTGTCTTGTGTGCTCCCTGGGGCATTTGGTGGGCCGCTGTGAGATACAGGAAGCTGGACTAGATGGGCCCTTGGCCTGATCCAGTGGGGCTGTTCTTATGTTCTTAACTACAATTCCCAGGGAGCCTTGCAGGTCTCTTGTTATCAGGTGTGCTCCCTGGGGCATCTGGTGGGCCCCTGTGAGATACAGGAAGCTGGACTAGGTGGGCCTATGGCCTGATCCAGTGGGGCTGTTCTTATGTTCTTAACTACAATTCCCAGGAGGCCTTGCAGGTCTCTTGGTATCAGGTGTGCTCCCTGGGGCATTTGGTGGGCCGCTGTGAGATACAGGAAGCTGGACTAGATGGGCCTGTGGCCTGATCCAGCAGGGCTCTTCTTATGTTATGTTCTTATATTCAGAGGGGGTGCAAAGCACTAAGTTTTGCAGGCAGCTGAACCCATTGCACATGCAAGGGGCCCCTCCCCCTCCCCTTCAGAGTCATTCCCGGCGGGGAGAGCAAAATGGAGGCAAAACATTAACAGTGGCATAATCAGAGGGGGTGCAAAGCACTAAGCCTTGCAGGGAGCCTCACTGCAACATGCAAGTGGCCCCTTCCCCTCCCCTTCTGTGCCATTCCTGGTGGGGGGAGCAAAACAGAGGCATGAGCCTGGCTCCAAAGGGGAGGGGGAGGGGCCACTTGCATGCTGCGGTGACTTAGTGCTTTGCACCCCCTCTGTCTACACCATTGAATGTGTGTGATTCAGCTCACATTCCATTAATGTATGGCTAACTAATAATCCTCATGAACAGTTCTTTAGCTGGTGCACGTCCAAGGAGAGAACAGTGTGCACCATCACGTGAATCCACCCCTTTGTGCAGCTTCCATGCCCCCGTTCCTCCCCCATCAGTTTTCCAGGCAAATCCCTCAAAGAGTATTGTTGAGTCCTTGCTGGATGCAGAGAATCAGAACTTCTGTTTGCATAAGAAATAAAAAGGATGCCGTAAGATAGGGGGAAAAAATGCAGTTCCACTCATGGATCTCCCTTGTCAAAGCCTGTTTGGCAGATATGATCAGGTCTGCTATATCATGTGAGCATCATCAGAAAAAACAAGGAAAATTTGTCAGGATGGTTTTTTATTCTTAGATAAATGTATGCAGATTTATAACATCATTGATTAAAGTTCATAGGATTAATTGATGAGGATTTATTTAGTTGACGGTCTCCTATAAAATGTATATGTTCGATTTATTAATTAAAATAATAACTTTTCACCTTTCTGCTCTTTACAAAGAGTTGCAGGAGGCAGCTAATGACACAGGCCTGCAAAATTGAGGGTCAGAAAAGTTTTCCCAAACTTTATGGTGGTTTGATATGAATTTAGGGTGCCGATTCCAAAAATGGCATCCGTTTTGCCCTTTCACGTCTAGTTTTGGAGATATAGTATAGCCTCATTAGTGAATGGTTCAAGCAGCTTCCTATGCCATGTCTCCAAAACTAGACGTGATAGGGCAAAACGGTTGCCATTTTTGGAATCGGCACCCCAAATGTACCTAGGAATTGGTGTAACGTTTAAGGAAGCAAAATGTGTGTTGGCCTGTGTAATTTATTGAATGTACATAGTGTAAACCAATGCTTCCCAAACTTTTTAGCAACAGGACCCACTTTTTAAAATGGCAAACTGTCGGGACCCATATAACTTTTCTAGACAAAAAAAAGATCTAGAAAAATATTTTTATTTATTTATTTATTTATTATTATTATTATTATTATTATTATTATTATTATTATTATTATTATTATTATTATTATTAAGCAAGTGGTAACTCTGGCCTGCTGTTGCAAATTTCTTCTGCAAACCGGGCAAGGCTGCTTGCAAAGTATTATTTTTTAAATAATGATTTCAGAAACTTTTGACAACCCACCCAAAATCAGCTCACAACCCCTTGTTGGGTCCCAGCCCACAGTTTGGGAAACACTGATCTATACACAAAACTAAAAAAAACACAAATTAAATAATGATTATAAAGCAGAGAGTAGTAACCATCAGCTATCACCAAAAGGAAAACTGCATATATGATGAACCAAGTTCTCACAACAACCAGTAGCTTTTCTAAAAGGAAATGTTTCCAACAGCCCAATCCTATGGGCTCTTAGCACTTGCGGAACTTGAGTTCCGCCAGAGCTAACTGCATTGTGGCAGTCGCAAAAGTGCTACTGGAACTCTGGTGGGAAAGCCAGAGCCTACCCTCATGTACCAGGGCGGACACCCAGACCTGCTGATGCACAGAAAGGAGGAGAAAGATGGGGTGGGGTAGGGAAGGGTTGAACAGGGGCAGGGCAGAACAGGGAGTTGATTGGGGCAAGGAAATGGCAGGTCGGGTCCATGAAGAGGGTGGGTTTGTTGGCATCTGCCAAATCCTAGCCCCCTTCCTGGACCTAATCCCACAGTGCAGGTCCGTGCAGACCTGTGCCAGGAAATTTGTTAGCGCAGATCCAAGCTGACTCCTCCACACTGCAGAAGTGAACCTCCATTTAAGGGAACTAATGTCCCCTTAGGACAGCTCCACAACAAACCCCCTCCCCCACCACAGGATGCAACAGTAGCCTTTTCGGCATTGCTGCTTCATCAGAGGTGAGTGGCTCGGATTGGGCTCCAACTTTTTAAAAGATGGACTGGTATTGACCAAGCACACTTCCTTGGTCCAATGGCTTTTGGGAAATTTCAAAAGACCCAGTATATCATCACAAAATGTACTGAGCTTATGAAAAATATTTCTATAACAGGATTCAGTGGCCAGGATGCAACCACTATGATTGCTGATCATTCTATATAGCATGGAAGGAACATATACTTAATGTTCACTTTTAGACAATAAAATCTGGTCTTTCCCTCCAACTTGCTCTATTAATGTCTGGATTAATTTATATCTACGGTAATAACTTCCGACTTGTGTATTTTCAGCTACCATTAAATGTTGAATTACTCACAGGTAGCCAGGCAATTTACAAATCTCCATCTCAGAATATTTAACCTTTAAGCTTGTCTAATGTACTACAATATTTAGTCTTGGCAAGAAACAGTGCCTGTGCACTTGGTATTTCAGGCAAAAACAGTGACAATTTAAAGACCATAAACTGTAGGGGGGAGAAAGGTGTCGCTAAAAATGGTCTAGCAATAAAGAGCAAAATTTGTGTGTGCCTTCCTGCTGACTGTTGCAGAAAAAGATTCTTCTGTACTTTCTGAAATTCTTGGTTCCAGCTTGGGATATTGTCTAATAGAGAGACCAATCCTATCCAACCTTCCAACACCAATGCAACATTCTCTTTCCTGGAGGAGGCCTTTGTGACTGCCCCCCCCCCATCACAGGATTCAGCTCACACCCCATTGGCATGGCTGAAAGAGTGCTGGAAAGTTGGATAGGATAGGGCCCTAAGTCAGGTAGTTATGTATCTGTATATGAAAAAGCCAGATCCCAAAAAACCAAGGGTCACACTAGATGTGATGTTGAACATATTGTCTACTAGTTGGAATGTTTCATCTTTTAAAATAAGAGATGGAGGGACAGGAGAAATATGTATGGGGACCTTGGCATGGACGTAGGTAGAGGGTATTTTCACTCTGCCTCATGTGCTCTGCCTCATGTGCTCAAAAGATCTCTGCCTCCCAAGGTAAAATGGAAACTAATGGCCTGTTTACACATCGGTAAAGCAGCTACCACGTTTTCCAGACTCACAAAGAGAGTCTGGTCCAACAAGAAGCTGACGGAACATACCAAGATCCAGGTCTACAGAGCTTGTGCCCTAAGTACACTTCTGTACTGCAGCGAGTCATGGACTCTTTGCTCACAACTGGAGAGGAAACTGAACGCTTTCCACATGCGCTGCCTCCGGCGCATTCTTGGCATCACCTGGCAGGACAAAGTTCCAAACAACACAGTCCTGGAACGTGCTGGAATCCCTAGCATGTATGCACTGCTGAAACAGAGGCGCCTGTGTTGGCTCAGTCATGTCGTGAGAATGGATGATGGCCGGATCCCAAAGGATCTCCTCTATGGAGAACTCGTACAAGGAAAGCGCCCTACAGGTAGACCACAGCTGCGATACAAGGACATCTGCAAGAGGGATCTGAAGGCCTTAGGAGTGGACTTCAACAAGTGGGAAGCCCTGGCCTCTGAGCGGCCCGCTTGGAAGCAAGCTGTGCAGCATGGCCTTTCCCAGTTTGAAGAGACACTTGGCCAACAGTCTGAGGCTAAGAGGCAAAGAAGGAAGGCCCATAGCCAGGGAGACAGACCAGGGACAGACTGCACTTGCTCCCAGTGTGGAAGGGATTGTCACTCCCGGATTGGCCTTTCCAGCCACACTAGACGCTGTTCCAGGACCACCTTTCAGAGCGCGATACCAGAGTCTTTCGAGACTGAAGGTTGCCAACAATGAATAATGAATGGCCTGTTTCAGAGCAAACAGTTGAATGGGGTGTTCTGCCAGATTCCCACTCCAAGCCTCACTTAGGGAACTTATGCCCACTCTCAGCTAATTAACTGCCTTTCATTCCCCAACAATGGCCCCAGTTCTCTACAGCAGCACTGCTAGACTCTGCCAGCAGGCTAGCTTGCCTGTTTAAACTGCAGGGACCCTCTCCCCTGCAAGCAGCCTCCCACCACTACAGCAGCCCCTTGGTCCTCAGCAGGTCTTGGATACAGCAGCCACACACCAAACTCCAGTGTCTCCAGCAGTCTCCAAAGTCCATTCACCATCAGTTCCTTAGTCCATTAATCCAGTCTCCAGTCTGTCCTTCCTCAAGCTTTCCTCCTTCTGTTACCCACAAACCCTTCCTGCCTCAGGTGCTCCTTATATCCCTGAGGGCCCTATTGCCTTCAAGTGGCTGCAGCTGTGCAGACGCCCAGGCCTTACCCTTAGAGGGGCCACTGCTGATACCACATCTACCTCCTCGTCAGATCTTCCGCGATTCCACTACATGGGGTGGGTGCAGGAAAGTTTCAAGGAACTAAAGGGTTAAATGACCTCTCTTTCTGTGCTGCAGTAGCGGATCCCCCCAGTGACTTCTATTTTCAAAGGGAAAAAATTACTCAAATTAGACCACGGCATGTCCAAAATCACATCATGTTTGGCCCTAACAGTACATTAGACCAAGAAATGAGACACACAATGGAGGCACTCGGAGGGGTGCCAAAGCGTGAGCCCATTAGCCCTTCCAACCAGCTCACTCAGAGCCCAATCCTGTGCTCGGTGGCACAACTTCAGGCCACTGAGCACTGTCACAAACACGCCATAAGGCACATTTGTAAGCCTCTCCGCCAGGTTCCTGCCCATGCTAGCCCAGGGCCGGCCGGTGCTGGGCTAGCGTGGGGCAGTTGCCCAGCCTCTGCGGCTCGGCAGTCTCATAGACCGCGGAGCCGTGGCACGGTAAGTAGGGGCGGGGGCGGGAGTGGGGAGGAGGCGTTCTGGGGAGGGGGGACACTGGCGGGGGGGCGGAGAGAGGGTGGGGGAGGCATGATGCAGAGGCGTGACCCGGGGAGGGGCGGGTGGGAGGTGTGCCAGGGGGAGGGAGGGATGGAGGGAGGCGGGTCTGTGGAGCTCCGCTCTCCAGGATTCAAGGCACTTGTGCGGGGCTCCTACACAAGCGCCTTTACCTTACCGCCGACCTTTTGGTTGGCGGTAAAGTGAATAGCCCCATTGCAGGGCTGCTTACCTTACCTGGACGAAAGTCACCTCTCTCGAGGCGCCTCCTGCAGTAGCCCGGGGCACACAGGATCCAGCAGCAGCTATTCTCAGAGCAGCCGAGCCTGATCGCCCCAGGCAGCTGAGGATTGGATCTTGCGATATTTGTACGCCACCATCTTGAATCTCACAAGATCTGGCCAAATTTGGGAGCTGCCATCTTGGAACTTGCAAGATTTTGTGAAATCCAGGATGATAGTGCCCGGCTGGGCTGGGAAGAAGAGACTATCGGGGCACTGTGACCCTGGTAAGTTTGGGAACCCCTGACCTAGGAGATTGATCTGCATTTTTATGCATTTGCAGAAAGGAAAGAGATAGCAAATTGTTAATTGAAAGGTTTTTAAAAAATGAGTGGGAGACTGGCAGTGGCCTGGGATTGAATCAGACCCTGAGTAGACAGTACTGAGCAAGATGAACCAGTTGTACAATTTACCATAGAGCAGTTTCATATATTTACCTATAAAAACCATTCTAAGATTTCTAAGTTTCCAAAAATAAAAGCTTCATTGCAAGGAGAGCTGGGCAAGCAGGCTCAACAGAAGGGGATATTCCCGCATACGTGAGAAAGTCCAGGATTTCTTCCATAAGTTTTAAAAATAAAATGCATGTTGTATATATGACATATTCCTAGAGCACATCTCTCCGTTCCTCCCCCTACGTGGGTTGGTGTAAAATTACACTTGAATCAGTAATCTGAAACTCCTTTCCTGCTATTGCTCCTTCTGAGGCAAGGAATTGATGTTGCCAAATTATCTGATAGTAGCCTTAATCACACCAGAGTGTTAAATAAAAATCACTTTTTTTTTTTTTTTAAAGAAAGCATTTTGATTGCCTCATTTTTTGATGTCTCCATGTTTGGAGAAATAAATTGACAGAATGTTTGAAATTACTGTACAGTAATCAGGCCTCTTTTTTTGTAGTACAAGGGCCTTCCAATGCTCATAGTTAATGATGTATATAGCACAATACATTAACGTTACTTTAATGTGTTCAGTGGTACAGAAGAATGCAGTAATTAGGCACTGAGGGATTCTTTTTGGAACAGTTTGATGAGGTGGTCAATTACCTGTGCTATATGACAGCAAGTGGTACGACTGGTTTAACTTAATAAGTACATTCATGAAAAAGGCCACTGTGGCGTACATTAGTTGCACTGGAAAGGTTCTCTTTCGTTATTACAAAAGTAAAGCCTAAAATATCAATTAATTTAATTTGTTTGGAATACCTTATGTTTTACACATCGTTAGATTCTCTCCCCCCCCATATGCACACACACACACACACAATTGCACATTGCACTATATCCATGGTAGGACATTAGAACTATCTACTGGAAAACTGAAATATGAGAGTCAGTGCCAATGGGCTTAACTGGAATGTGGTCCCACTGGAATTTTCCTTCAAGGATAGGTAGCGAGCAGTTTATTTTTAATATATTTTTCACATTTTTATACCTCCCAAAGCTCATGGTGGTGTACATGTTTCCTCCCCTCCTTAGGTGAGGCTGAGAGATAGTGACTGGCCCAAGGTAATTCAGGAAGCTTTGTGACTTGCGCTGGGATTTAAACCTGGATCTTCCAGGTCTAAATCTTGAACCACTTCACCATCCTGAAGTAAAGCATACTGAATTATCTGAAAAACATTGCTCAGTATGTTTTTCTTTTCATTTTTTTTAAAAAAATACTAGATTTAATGAATAGATCAACTTTTTTCCCCTTATTTTGTGGTACCCTACATTAAATGATGTCATCATTTTTTCTACCCAAATAATTTCATATTCTTGTCACCTACTAACAGTACAGGAAGATTTGAAACATTACTCATAATTGAGATTTTTTTTTTTACTGAATATCTTTTTAAAGATAAATTTGTTTTATTCTTTCATCCCACTATTTAAAAGGATTTTCACATTTTTATCTTCTAAGGAATTGTCAATGAGAAACTAAAACTGCATAGACTATACATTAAAATCACTTTAGTTTTTAAGCTGTCACGAACTGTTTCAAAAAATGCTAAGTTGCTATTGTTTAATGTCTGTCATTTTATAATGCTTTCAAAGTTATCTATCCTGTAAAATTATTAACTGATGCTAAAATTGCCTTGTAAGTATTAGGACAATAGCAATTTTATAGCAGCTGGGACACTGCCAATGTAAGATAAGTACATTTTGCTCTGTAGATTCATAAAGTGCTTTGAAATGGTTTGTAACTGATGGATGGATGCATTTTCTAAGTGTAGAAAGCAATATTTTGTGGAAGGAAATGGCTTGAAAGCTGACACACCGGCATGCAAATGCCATTCTCTTCAGTAAGTAATTTACTTTTTCTTTCAAAAGCATAAATGGCATAGTTAGACACATTATTTTGTATATTGCACATAACAATACAAGATGCACAAAAACAGCAAGTACAAAACATTTCATATTGATAGAGGAACCCGGGGCTGTAGTATATGATTAGCATAAATGTATACACACTGAAGTAATGCCTTCAGGATTAAAAAGTGAAGCCGAACAAGAAAAGTTCTCCTAACTTCAAGAAATGAAAATATTGAAGGGTGGGTGTTTTTATTGCTTTTGTTATGATTTCATGCTTATCTATTTTAAGAAAGTGATATTTCCCAATCCCATCAAGGTGGATGCATTGATTCCAATGCTGATTAATATGACTTTATTTTGGAAAGCAACATAAGAACATAAGAACAGCCCCACTGGATCAGGCCTTAGGCCCATCTAGTCCAGCTTGCCGTATCTCACAGCGGCCCACCAAATGCCCCAGGGAGCACACCAGATAACAAGAGACATGCAAGGCCTCCTGGGAATTGTAGTTAAGAACATAAGAACAGCCCCACTGGATCAGGCCATAGGCCCATCTAGTCCAGCTTGCCGTATCTCACAGCGGCCCACCAAATGCCCCAGGGAGCACCAGATAACAAGAGACCTCATCCTGGTGCCCTCCCTTGCATCTGGCATTCTGACATAGCCCAGAGTTTCTAAAATTAAGAGGTTGCGCATACACATCATGGCTTGTAACCCGTAATGGATTTTTCCTCCAGAAACTTGTCCAATCCCCTTTTAAAGGCGTGCAGGCCAGATGCCATCACCACATCCTGCGGCAAGGAGTTCCACAGACCAACCACACGCTGAGTAAAGAAATATTTTCTTCTGTCTGTCCTAACCCTCCCAACACTCAATTTTAGTGGCTGTCCCCTGGTTCTGGTATTATGTGAGAGTGTAAAGAGCATCTCCCTATCCACTCTGTCCATCCCCTGCATAATTTTGTATGTCTCAATCATGTCCCCCCTCAAGCGTCTCTTTTCTAGGCTGAAGAGGCCCAAACGCCGTAGCCTTTCCTCATAAGGAAGGTGCCCCAGCCCCGTAATCATCTTAGTCGCTCTCTTTTGCACCTTTTCCATTTCCATAATCTCCTTTTTGAGATGTGGCGACTGGAACAGCCCAATCCTAAGCTTCCCTAGAGCCCAGGGATCAGCAGCACCAAAATGGTGACTACTGCATCCAATGGGACCAGGGAAGCACCTCCAGTTCTTCTTGGGGTAAGAGAACTTACATTTCTTTACACCATGCAAGACCCAGATGGGCCAATGGGTCTCCTTAGATCTGTGTCTGCTATCAAGCAGGCGCGTATTCGAGGAGACCCCTGATGGATCTCCCGGCCTGGGAAGAGGGTGAGGATATGGTGGCATGGCCTGTCACTGTCTCCACCCCCTTCCTGGGTCTGCTCCTCCTCTTCCCCACCGCCTGTCAAATTCCACACCCTCCCCACCCTCCCTCTACCCTGGAATGCCCTGCCACCAGCTGGCAGCAAAATGAACCACAGGAAGCCATCACCGCATGTCCTTTGGTGAAGAAGCCCTGTTCCGACTGCTGCCAGAGATGTGCCTGTAAGTCTGGTGCAAAGCTGCCTTATAGCACTGGTGCTGCTCCAGTGCTGGGCTTGATAGGACCAGGCCCTAAGTCAGCTGAAGGTGAAAGTGAGAATCACCTGACTTGTGTATCGTTATCATGGAACATTTGTCTTCTGCCTTCTAACTTGACTTCCACTTTCTGGTAATGGTCCCACAGGATGGATAGACAGTAATGACTTGTGGTGACCTTCCAAGTGTTGAGTGAAAGATGAGCAAAACTCACAGACAGAAGCAATGTCCTCACCAGACTGTGCCACTAGAGAAGGCAAGTCGGGGAATTGCTTGATTGCAAAGAAATTTATGTCACCGTCTCGAAGGGATTAAGCAGTTGGCACAGCCGAGGCTGCGCTGGCCTTGGTGCACCGGCAGAAGTCCCAGCGCACACTGGACATGGTAAGTTCTGTGCTGAGCAACATGGCGGTGGAGGAGGGAGGGGAAGGGGTTAACGGGATGGGGGAGGGGGTGTATAAATTGGGACCCAGGAGGAGGCATGATCAGTGGCAGGAGGAGGAGGAGGGGGGAGGGAGGGGGGAGGGATAGGATTGGGCTGTTACATGGAAAGCAGATGGTCTAAGTTTAGCTTTCTTAAGAACATAAGAACATAAGAAGAGCCCCACTGGATCAGGCCATAGGCCCATCTAGTCCAGCTTCCTGTATCTCACAGCGGCCCACCAAATGCCCCAGGGAGCACACCAGATAACAAGAGACCTGCAAGGCCTCCTGGGAATTGTAGTTAAGAACATAAGAACAGCCCCACTGGATCAGGCCTTAGGCCCATCTAGTCCAGCTTCCTGTATCTCACAGCGGCCCACCAAATGCCCCAGGGAGCACACCAGACAACAAGAGACCTCATCCTGGTGCCCTCCCCTACATCTGGCATTCTGACTTAACCCATTCCTAAAATCAGGAGGTTGCGCATACACATCATGGCTTGTACCCCATAATGGATTTTTCCTCCAGAAACTCGTCCAATCCCCTTTTAAAGGCGTCTAGGCTAGACGCCAGCACCACATCCTGTGGCAAGGAGTTCCACAGACCGACCACGCGCTGAGTAAAGAAATATTTTCTTTTGTCTGTCCTAACCCGCCCAACACTCAATTTTAGTGGATGTCCCCTGGTTCTGGTATTATGTGAGAGTGTAAAGAGCATCTCCCTATCCACTCTGTCCATCCCCTGCATAATTTTGTATGTCTCAATCATGTCCCCCCTCAAGCGTCTCTTTTCTAGGCTGAAGAGGCCCAAACGCCGTAGCCTTTCCTCATAAGGAAGGTGCCCCAGCCCCGTAATCATCTTAGTCGCTCTCTTTTGCACCTTTTCCATTTCCACTATGTCTTTTTTGAGATGCGGCGACCAGAACTGGACACAATACTCCAGGTGTGGCCTTACCATAGATTTGTACAACGGCATTATAATACTAGCCGTTTTGTTCTCAATACCCTTCCTAATGATCCCAAGCATAGAATTGGCCTTCTTCACTGCCGCTGCACATTGGGTCGACACTTTCATCGACCTGTCCACCACCACCCCAAGATCTCTCTCCTGATCTGTCACAGACAGCTCAGAACCCATCAGCCTATATCTAAAGTTTTGATTTTTTGCCCCAATGTGCATGACTTTACACTTACTGACATTGAAGCGCATCTGCCATTTTGCTGCCCATTCTGCCAGTCTGGAGAGATCCTTCTGGAGCTCCTCACAATCACTTCTGGTCTTCACCACTCGGAAAAGTTTGGTGTCGTCTGCAAACTTAGCCACTTCACTGCTCAACCCTGTCTCCAGGTCATTTATGAAGAGGTTGAAAAGCACCGGTCCCAGGACAGATCCTTGGGGCACACCGCTTTTCACCTCTCTCCATTGTGAAAATTGCCCATTGACACCCACTCTCTGCTTCCTGGCCTCCAACCAGTTCTCAATCCACGAGAGGACCTGTCCTCTAATTCCCTGACTGTGGAGTTTTTTCAGTAGCCTTTGGTGAGGGACCGTGTCAAACGCCTTCTGAAAGTCCAGATATATAATGTCCACGGGTTCTCCCGCATTCACATGCCTGTTGACCTTTTCAAAGAATTCTATAAGGTTCGTGAGGCAAGACTTACCCTTACAGAAGCCATGCTGACTCTCCCTCAGCAAGGCCTGTTCGTCTATGTGTTTTGAGATCCTATCTTTGATGAGGCATTCCACCATCTTACCCGGTATGGATGTTAGGCTGACCAGCCTATAGTTTCCCGGGTCCCCCCTCTTTCCCTTTTTAAAAATAGGCGTGACATTTGCTATCCTCCAATCTTCTGGCACCGTGGCCGTTTTGAGGGACAAGTTGCATACCTTAGTCAAGAGATCTGCAACTTCATTCTTCAATTCCTTAATAACCCTTGGGTGTATGCCATCAGGGCCCGGTGACTTATTGATCTTTAATTTATCAATGAGGTCTGAAACATCTTCTCTTTTAACCTCTATCTGACTTAACTCCTCGGTTAGGAGGGGCCGTTCGGGTAGCGGTATCTGCCCGAGGTCTTCTGCCGTGAAGACAGATGCAAAGAACTCATTTAATTTCTCTGCCATCTCTAAGTCTCCTTTTATCTCCCCTTTCCCTCCCTCACCATCCAGAGGGCCAACCACTTCTCTGGCGGGTTTCCTGCTTCTAACATATTTGAAGAAGCTTTTATTATTCCCCTTAATGTTGCTGGCCATGCATTCCTCATAGTCTCGCTTGGCCTCCCCTATCACCTTCTTACATTTCTTTTGCCACAGTTTATGTTCCTTTTTATTCTCTTCATTAGGGCATCATCTTCATCATGATGAAGACATTTCTTTTACCCTCCCCCAAGAAAAAAACCCATGAGAGAGGGGCTTTGGGCAAACTGGTGACTTTATTAATTAATACAGAAAACCTGCAAGAGGGAAAAATGTATCTCTTCCTCACCTCCAGTGTGCAGGCGATGATAGCAAGGAAATGGGGGTAACAGTCTGTCTCTGCAGGTAATCAATGGGTGTCACGTCCTGTCTCAAGGCTGCACTCAAGGGCCCAATCCTAGCCAACTTTTCAGTGCCAATACAACCACAATGCAACCCTGCGATACGGGATCAAATGTTCCCTTACCTTGAGGAGGCCTCCCTGACTTCTGCCTCTCCACAGGATGCAGTGTATGCCCCATTGGCATGGCTGCGTCAGTGCTGGAAAGTTGGATAGGGCCCAAAGAGAGCCTATCATGGCCTAAGAGAGCCTATCATGGCCTAAGAGAGCTTCTGTAGGCTTGAGGCAGCTGGACAACTCAGATTCCCACAGGCCAAGTCTTGTGGTAGTCCTTGCCGATCCCAGCAATCCCTTGCCAAACCCAGCAAACCCACTGTGTAACCCAGTGGCATAGCTAGAGGGGGTACACATGTTGGCAACCTTCAGTCTCGAAAGACTCTGGTATCACGATCTGAATAGTGGTTCTGGAGCAGCGTCTAGTGTGGCTGAAAAGGCCAATTCGGGAGTGACAATCCTTTCCACACTGGGAGCAAGTGCAGTCTGTCCCTGGTCTGTCTCCCTGGCTATGGGCCTTCCTTTTTTGCCTCTTTACATCAGTCTGTTGGCCAAGTGTCTCTTCAAACTGGGAAAGGCCATGCTGCACAGCCTGCCTCCAAGAGGGCCGCTCAGAGGCCAGGGTTTGCCACCTGTTGAGGTCCACTCCTAAGGCCTTCAGATCCCTCTTGCAGATGTCCTTGTATCGCAGCTGTGGTCTACCTGTAGGGTGCTTTTCTTGCACGAGTTCTCCATAGAGGAGATCCTTTGGGATCCGACCATCATCCATTCTCACAACATGAGTGAGCCAACGGAGGCATCTCTGTTTCAGCAGTGCGTACATGCTAGGGATTCCAGCATGTTCCAGAACTGTGTTGTTTGGAACTTTGTCCTGCCAGGTGATGCCGAGAATGCGTCGGAGACAGAGGGGGTACACTGTTACCAAAAAGGGCTGTTTTGTTTAGGGGAATTAGTATATTAGCCTTTTGGAAACTTTTAGGATCGCAGGCTGGATAGCAAGACAGCGTAAAGCAAAGAAATCCCTTGTTTAGCTTAAAAAGGAGACTGGGAGAAAGGTAACTTTCAATCAAAGGATTATATTTTTATTGCAAAAACACACAAAGGTAAACATAATACACATGGAAAATGGTAAGTATATGTCTACTTGAATCCTAGTATTTGGATACAGTGTACCCAGCTTTATGATGGCTGCATGTGCTATGTATTTGGTGCATCTGAAAAAGAATCAGAAACGGATAGGTTGTAGGGAAGTATTTTAGGGGTTCCTTAATCTGCTAAACCCAGTTTGCTAACTAAAGATGGGGGAAGAAGGGGAGAAATAGGTAGGATGGAAGGGAGAGAGTTTCAGATGCAAGATATATTTACCTGTCCCGGGGAGCAGTTGGATGGGAAACAGTCCTAGGAAGGACCACTCCCTTGGGAGGGCAGCCAAAGAGAGAGAGACATGTGCTCTCTTAAAGGCTTGCGGCTGACCTAGAATGACCCGGATGTGTCCTACAGCTGTCCTAGATGCGCATGCTCAGTACACACAATGGTACACGTGGAGTATGTGATGAACCGGAAGGAGGTCAGCTTACCAGCCAGGCTGACCTTCTGGGGGAGGGAGGCAGTTTGCATAAGGTGCTTAAGAGTGATCTTGTTGGCATCCTTCAGTCTCGAAAGACTATGGTGTCACGCTCTGAATGGTGACACCATTCTGAAGTTCTGGAACCGAGTGTCCAGTGCGCGAAGCCTGGGTAAAGTAGGTATGGAGGATAGGCTGTTACCCATGCAGCAAATCCCCCCTCTCCACGTCGCTGAAATGGTCCAATGGAAAGGCAGAGGCCAATACGGTTGGTTCCAGTGGCATCGCAGGAGTTGCCAGAACGTGACTGTGTTCAGCCATGAACTGCCTCAGGGACTCCGGCTCCGGATTTTGCCTCGAGGTTGTCTCCTGAAGCCTTTTCCCTAACTGGATGTAGCCACAAGGCAGTGGAGGTTTGGGGTCAGAGTTTTCCTTCTCTCAGATGAGCTGCCTTCCCAGGCTGACGAGTCCCATCTACCCGGTGGCTGTTTAGTCACCTCTTACGACAAGTACAGCCAAACTGAGGGCCTATTCTTATCCCCAGCCCCCAGAGGAAGAGTGATAAGCTGATAAAGAGTGATAAAAAGAGTGATTTTAAGAGTGATAAAGCTACAACAAAAGAACAATAGACGTCTTCCTTCCTCCGGAGGTGCATGCTTGTTTTGCATAATCAGGAGACATTCCTTGACTGGAGGAGGGGATGTAATCACCTTGAGCTTTGCAAACTTGTGACTTCTACTGGTGGGGGGGCGGAGAAGGGTGTATCCTGAGGTTTTTGAGGTTTGACCTGCATGAGTTTTTGTCCATAATATATATACAAAATCACAACTTGGAAGGGAAAAGGAGATTTTCACGTAACAACACAGCACTAAGTTCTGCAGGGATCCTCAGCGCGGCATGCAAGCAGCCCTTTCCCCTCCCCTTCAAAGTCATTGTGTACATATGTCTGTTTTGCTCCCACCGCCTGGAATGGCTGTGAAGGGGAGGGCAAGTGGCCACCTGCATGGCACGTTCAGGTACCTGCAAAACCTAGTGCTTTGTACCCTCTAGCTATGCCACTGCTACTGATATCTCATTTGTACAGTAGGTACTTTGGTGTAGATTTTTTTATTCTGCTTCGTCACACTACGTTGTACTTTGCAAATCCTCCCTCCTACTATAAATAGTGACTGTGATGGCTTTTAGTTTGGGGCTGAAACTGTAGATTTCAGCAAGGTAGAATACTTGGATTGCGCAAATATTCACCCTCTTTTGAATCTTGTTCAGCAGAGGATCAATTTCTCGTAACTGCTGGTGTTTTTTTTTTTATTATTCATCCTCCGCTTCCCCACCTTCTTCTTCCGCATCATGAGTTAGTCATATGGGTGATTTCACCCAGTCAGAGTTGAGATGGTATTTGGTGTTTGGGGTTATGAAGCTGGTTGTCCAATTCTACTGGTAATGGTTGAGGATGCTGGCTTCTTTGATGTGAGATATCCAGCAGACTTCTCTGGAAAGTGAAAAGGGAAAAGAGTTTGTAAAGTGATGCATCCAGCCTGCCCTCCCCCCAACGGATGAGAAGGAATTTGCTAGTGTAAAGAAAGAGCAAAGGACAGTGTAGCTTCCTGCTTTAGCTACAATACAGATGGAACTTTGACCTTCTACAGAAATGGTTATGAGGGAATGATTTTGCCTCACCCTGGTTCAAATAAGGCATGAAGGGAAAAAATGAGAGCACATAAGAACATATCATAAGAAGAGCCCTGCTAGATCAGGCCAAAGACCCATCTAGTCCAGCTTCCTGTATCTCACAGTGGCCCACCAAATACTTCAGGGAGCACACAAGACAACAGACACAACCTGTGTCGCAGTGCCCTTCCCTGTATCTGGCAATCAGAAGCAGCCTACCTCTGCCTTGCACATACCTACCATGACTTGTAACCTATGATGAACTTTTCCTCCAGAAATCTGCCCAATCCCCCCTTAAAGGCATCCAGGCGAGATGCCATCACTGCTTCCTGTGGCAAGGAGTTCCACAGACTAATTACATGCTGGGTAAAGAAATATTTTCTTTTGTCTGTCCTAACTCTTGGTTGACAGCTAAAGGAGGCAGGGCCAAGTCAGAAGTGATGTTGCTTCTCCTGCCTGAAGCCTCAATTTTGGCACAGACACAGCAGAAGCCACATTGGTGTTCTGAAGCATGGTGAGGGAGTATAGTGAGGGAGTAGACTCACCTTCTTGGGCATCAGCAATGGTAGCACGGCAGTGGTGTTTTGATACAGAGCAGCCTTTTGGGGCTGAAATGGAGCACAGAGAAAGGGGACCATAATGTGTGACAGTTGGCTTCTTCTGGTGGTGGAAGAGGTAGCTTGGGGCCTAGTTGAGAATGTATTGTTCTCCTTGGGAAGGAGAACTCGGTAGTGCCATGTTTATCTTTAAGACCCCAGAGCGCAGACTTGAGCATAGGCCTGAGGGTTACTGGGGCTAATGGCACAGCTGGAGGGCGGTAAAGCAGCAGAGGTAAGTATTGGGTAGTCACAGACAAAGCAGCACCAGCGTGAAGATGGAGGTAATTGCACCACCCACTCTCCCACTTTGCAGAGATGGTGGGGGGTGCAAGTGATCATGATGTACTTCCAAAAAGTGGGGGTGGGGAGCGACAGAGCAGCTGGGGCTCATGTGCTTTTCTCTGGTTATGGCAGTGATTTTCAGTCTTTTTCATCTCACGGCACACTGACAAGGTACTAAAATGGTCAAGGCACACCGTCTGTTTTTTTACCATTGACAAGGCACACCATGTGTTGGTGGGGGCTCACACCCCATAGTGGCCCTACTAATAAATGTCCCTCCCCCAAACTCCCACGGCACACCTGCATACCGTTTGCGACACACCAGTGTGCCACGGCACAGTGGTTGAAAATGGCTGGGATATAGAATGTTGAAAGTGACACCCAAACAACTTGTGTTTTCAATCTCTATATTTTTGAAATATTCTATTCCTTTGCATCGTTTCATTCAGTTCTCAAGGAACTTGACAAAACCAAACCTAGAAGCTGGCAATGTAAATATTAAGTATTACACTATACGTTTTCACCATTTACAGAGGAAATGGGAACTGTGTCTGGTGCTAGAATGCTCTTTTTTTTTTTTTAACTTGGGAGAAGATGTGTATTCAGCAAAACACTTAAAAAAAGAGAGAACAAATATCTCAACTGACACACACATTTGCACACCCCTCCCTGTGTGATGTTTTTTGCACGCATCTTAAATCACAGCAGTGTGCAGTCACGTTTGGCTTTAAAAACAGGTCATGTCAGAAACAGCTCCAAGCTGAGAGGCTACAATCTAATTTGCGAGGGCTTAAGTTTCAATGACTTTAATGACTGTCTTCGGTGTTATTCTGTACACTCTTACAGAATGGATGATGAGTGATCAGCACCAACCTATTAAGTCTGGTTCAATTAGCTCAGAATGTTACATCCCATCTGTTAGCCAGAGGTAGCTCATAACACTAGTGCTGAAGTATCTCCATTGACTTCCAGTTAGTGTCTGGGTACAAGTGCTGCTTTTGAACATTAAAACTATGAGTGGAGAAGAGAAGTTGAGTTGAGTGTTGGGAGAGTTAGGACAGACAGAAGGAAATATTTCTTTACCCAGCATGTAATTAGTTTGTGGAACTCTTTGCCACAGGAAGTAGTGATGGCATCTTGCCTGGATGCCTTTAAGAGGGGATTGGACAAATTTCTGGAGGAGAAGTTCATTACGGGTTACAAGTCATAGTAGGTCTGTGCAAGCTCTTGGTTTTAGAGGCAGGCTGCCTCTGATTGCCAGACGCAGGGGAGGGCACCAGGTCACAGGTTGTGTCTGTTGTTTTGTGAGCCCCCTCAGAACATAAGAACATAAGAACAGCCCCACTGGATCAGGCCATAGGCCCATCTAGTCCAGCTTCCTGCATCTCACAGCGGCCCACCAAATGCCCCAGGGAGTGCACCAGATAACAAGAGACCTCATCCTGGTGCCCCCCTTGCATCTGGCATTCTGACATAACCCATTTCTAAAATCAGGAGGTTGCGCATGCACATCATGGCTTGTACCCCGTAATGGATTTTTCCTCCAGAAACTTGTCCAATCCCCTTTTAAAGGCATCTAGGGTAGACGCCAGCACCACATCCTGTGGCAAGGAGTTCCACAGACCAACCACACGCTGAGTAAAGAAATATTTTCTTTTGTCTGTCTCAGGCATTTGGTGGGCCACTGTGAGATACAGAAAGCTGAACTAGATGGGCCCTTTGCCTGATCCAGCGGGGCTATTATGTTCTTAGAAGGCCTTCTCAGTAGAGGTCTTTCATAGCTACCTGAGAGCCTCTTTGACTGACACCAGAAAGGAGCAGTCTGCCTTGGTGAAACCTTCTTCCCAGAAGAATGAAGAGTCCTCTTAAAAGTAGCAAAGGCTGGAGTTCTGGTAAAAGGGAGCAAACCAACTTCCTCTTGAGTGTCCAAGTAAAGGCAGGTACAAAGGTAAAAATGCAAACCAAAAACTATAACACAGCAATTTTCAACCAGTGAGTCATGGCACATGGTGTGCCATAAATGGTCTGCAGGTGTGCCGTGGGCATTTGGGGGAGGGTCATTTTTTATTAGGACCTTTGAGGAATGTTAATTCCCCACCAGTAGCATCCAATTTCCTGATACCCACAAACCCCTCTCTTCCCCCTCCCCCCTGCAAGCGGATCGACAACTCTGCACCATGCAATAGAAAACAGAAAACTCCTGCCCTAAAGCTGGGCACCTGGAACGTAAGGACAATGACACCTGGCTTCTCTGATGACCGGCAAGAAATAGACGACGCACGCAAAACAGCTGTCATCGACATGGAGCTGAGCAGACTGCAGATGGACATCGTCGCCCTTCAAGAGACGAGGCTGCCAGATTCTGGATCTGTCAAGGAGAGAAATTTCTCATTTTTCTGGCAGGGAAAACCACCAAACAAAACCAGGGAACATGGTGTTGGCTTTGCGGTCAGAAATACCCTGCTGAAATCCATCATCCCACCTACTGTTGGAAGTGAAAGAATTTTGTCCCTGCAGCTCCAGTCATCAGCAGGACCTGTCACTCTCATCAGTGCTTATGCACCGATTCTGTCGTCTCCAGCAGAAGCCAAAGACAAATTCTACGATGACCTGGCCACCACTATCAAGAAGATCCCCGTAAAAGAGCCATTGTTCATCCTCGGCGATTTCAATGCTAGAGTTGGTGCTGATAACAGTTCGTGGCCCCCTTGCTTAGGTCAGTTCGGCACTGGGAAGATGAACGAAAATGGCCAACGCCTGCTAGAGTTTTGCTGTCATCACAGTCTCTGTGTCAGCAACACATTCTTCAACACGAAGCCCCAACATAGACGCTCCAGCCTTCCCAGCATCAAGATCACACGCAGTTATCACGGTGCTGCCTGCGACACCGACCACTCCCTGGTGTGCAGCAGAGTGAAACTGCAAGCAAAGCGACTGTATCACACGAAAAAGGAAGGAAGACCTCGCATTGATACCAGCCAGACCCGGGATCAGAGAAAAGTGGAGGAATTTGCACAAGCGCTTGAGGAATCTCTTCCAGGCCCGGCCGACGCAAACGCATCCAACAGATGGGAACATTTCAAGAATGCCGTTTACAACAATGCCTTGTCCATATTTGGCAAGAAGACCAACAAGACGGCAGACTGGTTTGAAGCCCACTCTGAGGAGTTGACACCAGTCATTGAGGAAAAGAGGAGCGCTCAAGCAGCATACAAGGCCTGTCCCAGTGAACACAACCTGCAGGTCCTCCGAGCTGCTCACAGCAAAGTCCAGCAGATTACCAGGAGATGTGCTAATGACTACTGGCTCCAGCTCTGCTCCCAAATACAGATAGCAGCTGACACGGGCAACATCAAGGGGATGTATGACGGTATCAAGCAGGCCCTAGGTCCAACGCAGAAAAAAATTGCCCCTCTGAATTCTGCCACAGGCGAGGTTATCCAGGATTGGATGCAGCAGATGGAACGCTGGGTACAGCACTACTCGGAGCTGTATTCCAGAGAAAATGTAGTCACCGAAGAAGCGCTGAACAACATTGAGTGCCTGCCTGTGCTGGAGGAGCTTGACAGTGAACCAACCCTAGAAGAACTTCACGTGGCCCTGGACTCCCTTGCCTTTGGCAAGGCACCTGGAAAAGACAGCATCCCTGCTGAAGTCCTAAAGTGCTGCAAAGAGATCATTGTCACTGAGCTTCATGAAATCCTCTGTCTCTGCTGGAGAGAAGGTAGAGTACCTCAAGACATGAGGGATGCAAACATCATCACGCTGTACAAGAACAAAGGCGACAGGGGTGACTGCAACAACTACCATGGCATCTCTCTCCTTAGTGTTGTAGGTAAGCTGTTTGCCTGAGTTGCACTAAAGAGGCTCCAGGTACTTGCGGAGAGCATTTATCCAGAATCACAGTGCGGATTCCGAGCCAACAGGTCCACCACTGATATGGTATTCTCCCTTAGACAACTGCAGGAGAAATGCAGGGTACAACGACAGCCACTCTTTATAGCTTTCATAGATCTCACGAAGGCCTTCGACCTGGTCAGCAGGGATGGCCTCTTCAAGATTCTCCCCAAGATTGGATGTCCACCCAGGCTCCTCAGCATCATCAGATCCTTCCACAAGTACATGAAGGCCACTGTTGTCTTCGATGGCTCCACATCAGACCCCTTTGACATCCGAAGCCAGATGAAATGTCTTCATGACTTCCTCTTTGCCGACAATGCAGCTGTCACTACCCACTCTGCCAAAGATCTCCAGCAGCTCATGGATCGTTTTAGCAAGGCCTGCCAAGATTTTGGACTGACGATCAGCCTGAAGAAAACACAGGTCATGGTTCAGGATGTGAACTCACCTCCCTGCATTACAATCTCTGCACATGAACTGGAGGTTGTCCATGACTTTGTGTACCTTGGCTCAACGATCTCCGACACTCTTTCTCTCGATACCGAGCTAAACAAACGCATCGGTAAAGCAGCTACCACGTTTTCCAGACTCACAAAGAGAGTCTGGTCCAGCAAGAAGCTGACGGAACATACCAAGATCCAGGTCTACAGAGCTTGCATCCTGAGTACACTTCTGCACTGCAACGAGTCATGGACTCTTCGCTCACAACAGGAGAGGAAACCGAACGCTTTCCACATGCGCTGCCTCAGAAGCATTCTCGGCATCACCTGGCAGGACAAAGTTCCAAACAACACAGTCCTGGAACGTTCTGGAATCCCTAGCATGCATGCACTGCTGAAACAGAGACGCCTGTGTTGGCTCGGTCATGTTGTGAGAATGGATGATGGGCGGATCCCAAAGGATCTCCTCTATGGAGAACTCGTGCAAGGAAAGCGCCCTACAGGTAGACCACAGCTGTGATACAAGGACATCTGCAAGAGGGATCTGAAGGCCTTAGGAGTGGACCTCAACAAGTGGGAAACCCTGGCCTCTGAGCGGCCTACTTGGAGGCAGGCTGTGCAGCATAGCCTTTCCCAGTTTGAAGAGACACTTGGCCAACAGTCTGAGGCTAAGAGGCAAAGAAGGTAGGCCCATAGCCAGGGAGACAGACCAGGGACAGACTGCACTTGCTCCCAGTGTGGAAGGGATTGTCACTCCCGAATTGGCCTTTTCAGCCACACTAGACGCTGTTCCAGAACCACCATTCAGAGCGCGATACCAGAGTCTTTCGAGACTGAAGGTTGCCAACAAATGAACCAGTAGCATGGTGTGCCTTGTAATTGTCAAAAAGCTGGTGGTGTGCCTTGACAATTTTAGCACTTTTCAGTGTGCCGTGAGATGAAAAAGATTGAAAATTGCTGTTGTAACAAGTCCCAAAATAATGGGAGGGGGGGAATGAAGGGTATCAATCATCCAATAGCATGAGAAGTAAAGGGGCAATGGCAGCAAAGCTCAATAAGGATGTTGCAAGAAAAGAATGTTAAAATGAAACAAATTATTGATTGATTGATTGATTGATTGATTGGATTTGTAATCCGTCTTTCTCCCCAAAGGGCACCCAAGGCAGCTAATATGGTCAATGTGACTCTTCTGGGGATTTTCTTGACTTGGTCCTTGCACTCACGCTTCTTGAGGCGGCGAGGCAACCCCAGTCGAAACCTCAAGTGCTCCAGATATTTTACCTGGACAAATGTACAAAGGAAGGAGGTGCATAATCCCGCTTTTTACAACCTGGCCATTAAGCAGGCTTTGCTTGTGAGATTGGTTGTGGGGAACATCTATTGAGTTATTGACTCTTCTACTCTGGACAATTGCATGCATTTCATTGGCCAATGAGCTGGCTCAGCCCCAAGTTCTTTGTAACCAGTTGGTTGGGGAGGGGGAGGGAGAGAAGAAGAAGTTAAAGCTTCTGTACTTAACAAAAGCTACTGTACTTAGTTGGCATCCTTCAGTCTCGGAAGACTATGGTGTCACGCTCTGAATGGTGGTTCTGGAACAGAGTGTCCTCTCCAGTGCATGAAGCCTGGGTAAAGTAGGTATGGAGGATAGGCTGTTACCCATGCAGCAAATCCCCCCTCTCCACATCACTGAAATGGTCCAATGGAAAGGCAGAAGCCAATACGGTTGGTTCCAGCGGCGTCGCAGAAGTTGCCAGAACATGACTGTGTTCAGCCATGAACTGCCTCAGGGACTCCGGCTCCGGATTTTGCCTCGAGGTTGACTCCTGAAGCCTTTTCCATAACTGGATGTAGCCACAAGGCAGTGGAGGTTTGGGATCAGAGTTTTCCTTCTCTCAGATGAGCTGCCTTCCCAGGCTGATGAGTCCCATCTACCCAGTGACTGTTTAGTCACCTCTTACGACAAGTACAGCCAAACTGAGGGCCTATTCCATTCCATTCCATTCCTGAGGTACCATATATCCATTGGCCTTTAAGGTACCACAAGACATAGTGTCACTTCTGCACTAGACTAACAACCCAATCCAATCCACACTTTCCTGGAAGTAAGCCCCTGGAAGTAAGTACTGTACTTAAATGGCTTAGTAACCCCTATGGGAGGTTGGACTTCATACAGGAGACTTCGAGCTGATTAGAAGGTCCAGCATAAGTGAAACAATCTTTTAAAGAACAGGCCAAAAAGGGGGATGGGAAACAGATATGTTTACCACAATAATGGCTACCATTTACCAGGACCTGGGCTTCAATGTACAGATGCTTATACCACCTCAGACCGTCTAGCCCAGTATGGTCTACATCTGCTGGCAGAAGTTTTCCAAGTTCCTTCCCCACTTTGCTAGGATCTCAAGTATCCTCTCTGCATTTTTTCCCTTACCCCCTGTAGAGTGTTCTGCCAATCCCAATCCACTGGGCCTCATGCCCTCTTAACACTGATCAGTCCCCCTTGTGCAACTCACCAGTGCAGTAAGCAAAAGTCAGAGTTCAGTTCCAGTCCACAGATGCCAAGTAAACCAGTCCAATCAATTAGAGTTGCCAAATCAGAGTCCAGAGCCAATAAGCCAAGATACAGTCCAAGGTCAGGTTCCAAATCCATCAGGGTATCCAAGTCCAAAGCCAAAGTCCAGTCACAATCCACAGTCAGATTCCAAATTCAATAAGCCAAATCAGTCTCCTCTCCAACCTGCACTCCTTCTACAACCCACACCCCCTTCCTGCCTCAGGTGGTCCTTATATCCCTGAGGGCCCTATTGCCTTCCAGTGGCTGCAGCTGTGCAGCACACTCACTGCTGAATGCCCAGGCCTTACCCTTAAAGGGGCCACTGCTGACACCACATCTACCTCCTCACCAGATCTTCCAGGATTCCAATACATAGAGTCCCAGCTTTCCCAATGGGGCTGCATGAATCTGCACCAACAAAATCTCTGGTGCAAGTCTGAGAAGCCCCTTGTAGATCTTTCAGACTCGAGAGGGGGAATAGGAGATGGCGGAGGCCTCCTCCATCAATCCCGCCCCTCCTGAGCCTGATCTGCCCACCATCCCCCACCCAGAAACACCCCCTCCCTGCCATCCCCCCACCCCTGCACTGCACAGAGCACCTATTCCAGTGACCAGTCATCAGGATTCAGCTCCGGCGCGGCTTACTCTCTAGGTGTCGTAAAGTGCTTTATGGTGCTTTTATGACATCCAGTGCCAGCACAGTGGCCTCTGTGCTGGTGCTACTAATGAATATGATTGCAGTGTCAGAAATTCTTAGGTTTTTGGGTGAACACGCAGTCTCTCTTGCTTAATATTAGAGCTATGTACATGTTACGCTACTGTACCCAGAATGTCAGGGATGTACAGAATGTCTGAGGTTAGGTTTAACTTTTTGTACATGGGAAGAAGTGAATGTTTGTACCTGGGTTTATTGTTACAGAACCACAATATGTGCGCACGGCACTCTGGTACAGACTAACAATGATTGCACCCATGTATTGTTTGATATGTGAATAGCCACATTATAGCCACAAGTCCCATTCCAATCCAGGCCAGCTTTGGGCTGACTCAAATGTACATTAAAATACCTCAAGCAATGCAAGAATTAAAGCCTTTTCACATGTCTCTACTTTCTCAAATATTTCTGCATTTCCAGTATTTTTTAATGGCCTCCCATTCTTCTGTTCCTTCTTCAGTTATTCCTAAGTCTCCATTCTGTGATGCTTTTTTCCCCCTCCAACACCCCCTTCCTGTGTTCCTTTCCCATTCATTTGCTTTTCTCCTAAATTTTTTTGAAAGAAACATATAATTGTCAGACCAAGAGAGGTAACTACAGTAAGCAGGCTCTCGGAGAATCAATATTTACGGCATGAATAGCACGGCAAAGCTTTAATTTCAGACTTTAATTTTCGTGGTTCCCTCGAAACGCGCAGGTATTATACCGTTAAGCACCGCGGAGCCATCGGGAGAGCTGAACGACTGCGTCGGATGGATAATGGATCTCAGGCGAGTCCACCGAAGTTGGTGTAGGAAATCCTAACAAGGTACAAAGTAGTAGACATGGTGCAGCAGCAGGTGAAAGACTATTATAAAGCAATTTTCAGGAGGTTTATTATAGGCCTCCAAACCAGAAAAAGGGCAAAGGATGGAAAAGGGCATTACAACAGGTTGTATATTGTAGGTTATTGTGTTTTCAGCTGCAATGAACCTGATAATGAAATCAGCTGAACAAGCGCATAAAGGTCCCACACTGACAGGGAAGAAAGACGTCCCCGAGGCAAGCCAACATAGAGGTGATAACAATAACGGCAAGTACAGTAATGTAGCCCAGATTGCTACTACTGACACAGGAGAAAATAGGGGAAGCAAAAATGAAGTTTACACTACCCAAATATAGGTTCCCAGTGTCACTGAAAGAGAAAATAAGTAGGGCATTTAAGCTTAGGATTCGGAGAGAAATAACGGGGAGTTATGAGAAAGTACATGGTTTACCAAATTACAGCATGCTGGCACAAACGACAACATAGAAATAAAAAAAGTATTTTCTCCAACACAAAATTGCATAGGCATTAGTGACCAGAGACCAGAAAAAGAGAAGCCCAATGGGTAGGCACAGCAATCGCAAACACAGGCCGGTTGATGTGAGGTGGGCCTTTCTTCTGCCTTCAATTGGAAGCATAATAGTCCATTATTGGACTCCCGGCTCTCCGAAAATCACTGATTAAAATGGAAAGATCTGAGCCTGGTGGCAGGTCTCACAACCTCTGGCCCCTCCAAGGAGAGTGAGCTCTTCTCATGAGATGAAATATCACTTCCTGAATAGCCGGACCTCCAAGACAATGGCATGCTCAGACTTTAGGCAAACAGAGCGGCTACAGACATGGTTTTAGTAGCGTAGCTAGAGGGGGTGCGAAGCACTAAGTT